>NW_027187378.1:42347659-42430406 GCF_028583685.1 Petaurus breviceps papuanus | reverse complement strand
AGAGAGAGAGAGAGAGAGAGAGAGAGAGAGAGAGAACACATTCCAGACATGGAGGACAGATGGAGGAAAATTCCCAGAGCCAAGAATTGGAACATCTTGTTCAGGACTAAGAAGGAGGCCAGTGTCATTGGATGGAAGAATGTGTATATGTGTATCTTGGGAGTAAGACATAAGAAGACCGGCTAGGTAGGAGAGGGATAGGTTATTGTAAAGAACTTTAAATGTCAAATAGAGAACTTTGCATTTGATCCTAGAGGTAATTTTCAGGTGATTTCAATGGTATCCAACTCTTGAAGACCCCTTTGGGGTTTTCTTGGCAAAGATACTGGAGTGGTTGGCCATTTCCTTCTTCAACTCATTTTACTGAAGAGTAAATTGAGATACACAGGGTTGAGCAACTTGCCCAGGATCACACTGCTAGTAAGTGTCTGAGGCCAGATTTGAACTCACAAAGATGAAAGCTACTGACTCTGGGACTGCCACTCTATCCACTATACCACCTGCCTAGAGGTAATAAGTAACCACTACAGTTTATTTAGTAGGGGGTGACATAGTCTGACCTGTGCTTTAAGAAAATCAATTTGGTGGTTGAATGGAGGATGGATTGGAGTGGAGAGAGACTGTAAGCAATCAGATTTACCAGCAGGCTATTGCAATAGTCCAGGGATGAGGTAATGAGGGCCTGCACCAGAGCGGTGGCAGAATCAGAGGCAAGAAAGGGATATGCACAAAACATTTTGCAAAGGTGGAATTGACGGGGCTTGGCCACAGATTGGGTGTGAAGGGTGAGAGACAGGCACTGAAGATAGGTTGGGAGTCTGGGAGATTAGAAGGACCATGGTGACTACCCCAGTAATAGGGAAGTTTGGAAGGTGGTAGGGTAATGGGGGAAAGATAAATTCACTTTTGGACATGTCAATCTTAAGATGGCTACTAGAGATACGGTTCAAGATGTCTGAAAACGAGCTGAAGATATGAGACTGGAGGTCAGTGGAGAGGTTATGGCTGGATAGGTAGATTTATGAATCTAGAATTGTGAAACATAGAAATGATAATTAAATTCATGGGAGCTGGAGAGATCACCACACAAAGTAGTACAGAGGGAGAAAAGATGAGGAAATATTTGCTCTGCAGATGACTCAGGATGGACCTGATAGCTAGATAAATAATAATAAGGTGCACTTTCTTCAGGGAGCTAGGTGGCACAGTGGATAGAGTGCTGGGCCTAGAGGAAGAAAGACTCATCTTCCTGAGTTCAAATCCAGCCTCAGATCCTTATTAGCTGTTTCACCCTCTTTGCCTCATTTGAGGCAGATACTCTATTCTCTTTGGCATGAAAACCTTGAATGTGATCACAAAGAGTTGGACACAACTGAAATGACTAAACACCCCTCCCCCCACTACTAATTCCTTTCATCAGCAGCTGGTAGATATTCAGTGATATAACAACGTTTTGAAGTTTCTCTTGGATTCATGGTTTCACCAGCATTTCATGTTTTCATTAGCTATCCTGAGCTGAAAAATAATGTCTTTTTCTCAAATATTTGAAGGTAGTATGGAATACTGCCAAAACTGCTCAATTTGGGCTCAAGGGACCTGAATTCAAATCCCAGGCCCTGCCGTGTACTTTGTGACCTTGATAACATTATTTATCTTCAAATAATGGGGTTGAATTAGATGGCTTTCCTCCCAGCTCTAAATATGCTACTTAGTCCCTAAGGTAATTTTGAAATAGAGTATTTCAAAATTGCTTCCCCCACCTATATCCACCACCAAATTGCACAGCCTTTCATGTTGGGTTTTAGCACACACTGTTCTGGCAGATGGGGAACCAGCAATGCATCCACTGCTTGCCATTATGTGCATTGGTGACCGTGATCAACATCGCTGCTCATCCTTACTGTGGAGCTCCAGGGGCTTAGAGGTCCCCCTTCTTCTCTTCTTCAGTACCACATTCTTCTTTCCTCCACCCTCTTGACACCTCTTTGGAATCTCCTTCACTTTATCTCAGAAACTTGGAGTGTACTCATGGATGTACAAGTTGGTTAGGAGTCGACAAGTGAGATTGAAGACTCCTCCTGACTCCATTCTGAATGGGCTCTGCAGATGCATGTATCACCAAAAATACAACCTTCAGGCGCCAGTTCTGACACCCGTGGGTGCATTTGCTTGGAACAGATGTTATAAATTGTGTAGCAGAGAAAGGTGGAGAGAAAGAATGAGGGTCTGGGTTGTTGATTCCTTGGGATCCAGTCACACTTCTTGAAACCCCCCTCAGTCATCTTGAACCCACACTGGTAGGCTACTCCTGCATCTAAACACTGCACAAGAAAAGAAGGGCTTCTATGTTCTTCAATACTGTGGGACAAATAATATTAACCTCGCTAAACCTCAGTTTTTTTTTTACCTATAAACTGGGAATAATAATTCTTGTAAAACCAACCTCACCAGGTTGTTATGATAAAAACCTATTTGGAAGCTTTTAACTGCTATGGGAATATAAGTTGATATATTATCACATATTATTATACTTTATATTATCATATTATGCATTCCATTATTATATATAGTAGGGACCGTCCCACAGAGCAGGTGGGGACGAGCCCTGCCTTACAGCCTTTCGGTGGGTCATGGGAGCTCTGGACCTTTCATAACAATAGCAACAACAATAGCATTTATAGAGAACTTTAAGGTTTGAATAACACTTTGCACATCCTCACAACTCTATGAGATAGGTGATGTTATTATTCTCATTTTATAGGTGAGGAAACTGAGGCTGAGAGAGGTTATGTGATTTCCCCAGAGTCACACAGTGAGTGTCTAAGACAAGATTTGAACTTCAGATCTTCTTGACTACAAGGTCAAAAGTCTAGTCACTGGTTCAGGGTAGGAAACCTATGGTCTCAAGGCCACATGTGGCCTTCTAGATTCTTGGGTTTGACCTTTTGACTGAGTCCAAGTTTTACAGAACAAATCCTTTAATTAAGGAGATGTGTTCTATGAAATTTGGATTCAGTCAAAGGGCCACACTTGAGGACCAAGAGGGCCACATGTGGCCTCAAGGTCACAGGTTCCCCACGCCTGCACTGGGTCCTTGATTGATTCCTTGATACCCTTGACACTGGCAAAGGTTGCCTGTCAGAGAGAAGTGGGACCTGAGCTGGGAAGGGCAGTCTAATTTGAAGACCGTAAGTAGCAAGGAAAGGTAGTTGCCACTTTCTTCCAAGCAACTTCTTTGCTGAGAAACAGCCAAGAACCATTGGTGACATATGTCCTTTCTCAAGGGACCAAACACATGTGCTATCCTGGAAATGGTTGGAGAGCAGGTTCATCTTCCCCAAGAGATGCCCCCTCTGACATATAATAATAAGTAACAGTGGATAGAATGCCAAACTTGGACTCAGGTAGACCTGGGTTCAAATCTTACCTTATACTTATTAGCTATATGACCACAATGAGTCAATCAATTAACCTCTCTAATACTTGGGCAGCTCCCTAAGATGTATCTATGAAGCTATAGGCAGGGTGAAATAATGCTGGTGGAGGGAATTCCCACACTCAAGAAATCACAGATCTTTTGTAAGATTGATGTATTGTTCTCTGCACTGCACTCTGGCCAGCTGAAGGGCCCCATCTGCTATGTCCATTCTTTGAATGCAAATGTAATGGACCAAACAGGACATAACCCAGGGGACTGAGACTCCAGCAGTCAGTCAAATGAACATTCTTTTAGTGTCAACTATCCATCATGCACTGGGCTGAATTCTGTGAGAAATAGCTAAAATTAGACAATGTGGCCCATGCTCATAAGGAGCTTATAGTCTAAGTAATGAGACCAATGCAACAGTTCACAGTGACATGTGCCCACAAAATCCAACAAGTACTTGTGACTCAGGAGAGGGGTCAAGAAGAGGGAAAAAATGGGTGGCCTAGCATTGAGGACAATGGAGATTGAATAATAAAACAACCAAAGTACATCCTTACAAAGTGTCTAAGATTTGCATTTTCCCCATAGCAACCTGGTGATGTAGATAATGAAGTATTATCATCCCTATTTTACATATTAGGAAATCGAGGCCCCAAAAGGTTCTATGATTTGCCCAAAGTAGAAGATTTAAGACTTGAACCCAGGTCATTTAGTTCCAAAGCTAGCACACTTCTAACATTATGCTATTCATCCTTATTGGTACAGTCTAAGGCCTTGAGGGGAAGAAGGCATTGAGGCCTCCCTAGAATGAGGAAAGGGAAAGACCAGAGTTTAACAGTTGACTAAACTTATTCAAGGAAAGATGAAAAAGAATAAAACAAAAGTCAGTGTAGCAAAGGACATAGCTTTCAGTTACTCTCTGAGACCTTCACAAACCAAAGAATCAAAGGCTTATGAACTGGGAAGGACCATAAAGCTCATTTCATAGGCAGCAAGGTGACTCAGTAGATAAAATGCTAGGCTTAGAGTAAGGAAGACCTGAGTTCAAATCCAGCATCAGACACTTACTAGCTATGTGACCCTGGACAAGTGACTTAACCTCTCTGTGCCTCAGTTTCCTCATCTGAAAATATGGATAACAAGCTTACCAATCTCTCAGGATTGTTGTGAGGATAAAATGATATCATATTTGTAAGCTGTGTTTCAGATCTTAAAATGCTAGCTATTTAATCCAACTCTTTCATAGTAAAAATGAGGAAATTTGAGTCTGGATTGGAAAAGTGACAAAGCTGGGATTTAATATTGGGTTTCCTGACTTTCAACCCAGTGCTCTTTCTGTTATATGGCATTGCTTCACACAACCAAGAGGAATTTAGTTTTTATGAGTTCTGACTGTCCATGCCACTCACGTACCAACTAGACAACATTTCAGATGGCTAGTCATCTTTTCATGTGTCTATATTTCTTGATTCCTCAACTAGAAGCTCCTTGAGAGAAAAGACATCATAGTTCTTTGTTTGCCTCACTGCAGTTTGAGAAGTGCCTTATACCTAGCAGGTGATGCATAAAGATAGGTATGATGAGGTAAAAGCTCATCTGTCCCTTCAACCAGGGCACCGGAATTTAGCTGGCCCAACATTGCTCAGCAGAGATGGGGACCAATTCACTTCAATTTGACAAGCATTTATACTGAGGACTAGGCATAGTTCTAGGCACTGGAGAAAACAAAGTCAAAAATGAAAACAATCCCTGCCTTCAAGGACTTTATATTTCTACTGGGGTTAAGGGAAAATAACATGGACACAGATCAGAAAACATAAAATCTATCCAATACAACATAATGTTATTTGGGGGAGAGTTAACAATTGGGAGGAAGGAATAAAAAAAGCATTTCTTAAACACTTACTATGAGAGGATTGGGAAGGGCCTCAAGTAAGAGATAGCGTTTGGAAAAGGGCTAACAGCTCCAGGATATGGAAGGAACTAGAAATCATCTAGGTATGGGACACAGCTGGTACAAAAGCCTGGTGGTGGGAGATAAAAATGCTATGTAAGAGCAACTTTGGTTTCAATGTAAAGCATAATGGGGAGAAATGAGAAATGTCATTTGCCAAAAATGATCCAATCTCTCACCCCATATACACACACAATTCTATGAAATAAGTCATTTGCCCAAAGTGGTTCAATCCCTCCCCTGTATACACATACTAGATTCTATGAAACTTACTTCCAAGGTTCCAGGAGTCCAGAGAAGGGACGAGGGAAAGGGACTCTCCTACCCTTCTCTATACCCCTCCTCCCACTGTATTAATCAAGCCTTCTTCTGTGGGGCCAGAGTCCAGGCCTCAGCCTGTCCCCTTCAGTGAGAGTGAAGCCTGGCTTTGAATGCAACAAGAGTTCCCTGAAGCTTGAAGTGTTCAATTTTACTTCACCATGTCCCCCAGTATAATCCATTGAAAGGGCGCTGTCCTTCAGGCCTTTCAGCTGGGCTGACAGCTGCCCGCTGATTAATTGACAGGTTAAAAAGATTGATTCCACATGTCAGAGTTGTAACCCTGCCAGTACAATACAGCTGTCAATTGGGCTGTAAAACAGACGCTTACATTAGCAGTCCTGACAGCAGCCGCACACCAACACATGCACCTGCCTTTATGGAGAGCCGAAACACAGCAGCCGTGCAAAGATTAATCATCTTGAAAGCAGCGCTGGAAGATCAAATAAATGTTTCTGCAGTGGAAATAGTGGTAATGGTGCTGCTTTGGCATGCACTTCCCCTGCAGATGGTGCCCAGTGGGCATGCCGAGAATGGCATTGCAACCAGGGTGTGGCTCCAACAGTTGTCTTTGGTTGCAGAATGAATATCAAAGGCGAGAGTCCTCCAGACATACACTCAGAAGAAATTCCCATCATGCAACTTACTGGGAGAACTCACCTCTCTGCACAAGGATCCATACTCTCAAATCCACCAATTCACAAGAAGACAGTCAACCTGCAATATCACAATGTGCCTGTAGAACAATCTTTAAAAACTCACCCAGATGTGCAATTTGAATGTGTGCATCTCCATCCTGACACACACTACCCAAGAGAAACCCGAGCATGGCAGAAAGAAGATTCTTTCAGAGACTAGGAGGCATCTATTTAAAGACGTGCTTCAACCAGAAAACATATTGGGGTGTTTAGAAAAGAAAGATGTGCCAAGACATTTTGGAGTTATTTACGAAGCATTTCCATTCTCAATAGTGACACTTCAAATGAGAATTATCCCCACATATTTGTGATGTGCATCTAGTGCCTAATATAAGAAAGATTAGGATAGAGAGACAGACAGACAGACAGATGGATGGACAGACAGAGAGATAGACAATAGATAGCTACATACATGCATAGACAGAGAGAGAGAGGGACAGAGAGACAGAGACAGAGAGACAGGGACAGAGACCAGAGAGACAGAGAGATGGATGGATGATAGGCAGGTTGGCAGATACTTGTATTCATAGACAGACGGACAGAGATAGATAGACAGATGGAGAGATAGTTTGGGCATCTAGTGCACAATGTAAAATAGATTAGAATAGATAGACAAACAGATAGAGATGAACAATAGGTAGGTAGGCATAGACAGACAGAGATAGATAGATAGATGATAGATAATAGATGATAGATAGATAGATAGATAGATAGATAGATAGATAGATAGATAGATAGATAGGTAGATAGATAGATATAGATAGAGACAGGTAGATAGACAGACAGACAGATAGATAGATAGATAGATAGATAGATAGATAGATAGATAGATAGATAGAGATAGAGATAGAGATAGAGATAGATAACACATACAGCCCTTGAAGGAAGCAAGAGGGGATATGATTCATCTGCCTAGGTCAGTTCTTGTTTTGTCTAATTTGATTCAGTTTTTTTTTTATTTTGATCTATAATTTTATCTGTGTAGGTAACTCCTAGAGTGGAAACTCCCTCCCACTGATGCAGAAACTCATTTATAACTTACAGCCTTAGCTGTCTAAAGCACTTAGATTTTAAGTGATTTGTCCATTCACACAGTCAGCCAGAATTTGAACCCAGATCTGCTTGACTCCAAGAATGGCCCACTATTCACAACACCATGCCATTTATTATGCAGATATGTATGATATATTTATTTTGTACTTGCATTGATATGTCACAAGGTACTCTAGTGTAACATGAACAAATTTCTAAACTCATTTTCTTCCTAAAGCCTTCCCCTTGGCCAGACCTACTACTGGGTACTTGCTAGAGATTCTATTTTGGGTAAATGTGGCTTTCTCCAGCTGTCTATGAATCCCCTAAGTCTTTAACTACTGATGAAAAAAGATCTTTCAGTTTATTAAATTAGATATTCCCTCCACTAAAGTCAGATCTCGGCTCCTCTACCCCTTTTCATCCTGTGCTTTCCTTGTTTGTATTTTCTCATAAATCCTCCATAGAGCATCTACAAACCTGCTAGAGGCCTTCCTGTGATTCTGTTAGGATATCTATCTTATACCACTTGGGTTGTCCACTTCTCATCTCTATGACTTGCTGTATCATTGACTCTCTTTATTATCTAGTCACATATAGTCCTTGATAATATTTATATGCCTTTTCTTGCCTTCAAATCATCATTGGCAACATGCTTGCTTATGACCACTATGAATGTTTCCATTGTCCTTTGGTTATCATTTTAATCCTTCTATGGATTGTAAACTCCTTCAAGGTAAGTGTCATTACTTTGTTTCACCTTTGCAGCCTGAACCCCATAACACAGTGTGTCACACATAATAAAGATGCCTAATAAATATCTGTTGAATTGAATGGAAATTATGTTGTCCTATTTGCAACTAGAAAAGTGAAGGCATGGGTTTTCCAACAAAGGCAAGCTTTGTAATTTTTTCACTTGGGCAAAAATAGGTATTTGGCAGTGAGACTGAAGAGCGTGTAGAGGAAAATGTTGGTGGTAGTCGGTGGTCTAACCAGGGGATGTTGGAGGGGGTGTGATGTGCATGGAATCCAGTTTGACCATCTCTGTAGTCACTCCCACCCTCTCTTCTTCCTCCATCCTCTACCAGCGTATACTGTTCTCTCTCTCTCTCCCTCCCTCCCTCTTCCCTTCTCTGCTTCTTCCTCTCCTCCTTCTCTTCCTCTCTCCTTCTACTCCTCTCCCTCTCCTTCTTTTCCTCTCCATCTTTCCCTCTTCCTCCTTCTTTCTTCCCCTGCCCCTACCTCCCTCCACAGCCTACATAAGACAAAAGCTAGTAGAATATGGCAAGGAGGAAGTATCCTCCCCATGGCAGTTCTGGAAGCAGAGCTCCAGTCACCTTATCCAAATTACTTCTCTGACTCAGAATAGCAAACAGTTTAGATCATAAAAGGTACTGGTCATTTCTCCCAAGGGAGTCCAGCTCAGCCTTCTTGATGTCTCTCAATTCTGGGCCTTACTCATCATTTAGCTTCAACATCTAAGGAAAGAGAAATTCCCTGTGGATGATAAGGTTCTCCAGACTTTCCTATTGGCAGACAACCTCTCTCAGGACATGAGCAGACACTTTTGACAAACATACAATTCCCTGTTTAACAAGTAATTCATTGAATTCTACTAACCACATAAGAAATAACTCTCTTTGCAGAATCACAGGTACTCACAGTTGACAGTGACTTCGAAGGTCATCTAACTAGGTGTCATAGTGGATAGATCACTTGACCTGGAGTCAGGAAGTTGCTGTTATTGTTGTTCAACAGTTTCAGTCATGTCTGACTCTTCATGACCCTATTGAGGTTTTCTAGGCAAAGATACAGGAGTAGTTTTCCATTTCTTTCTCCAGCTCATTTTGCAGATGAGAAAACTGAGGCAAACAGGGTTAAGTGACTTGATCAAGATCACACAACTAGTAAGTGTCTGAGGCCAGATTTGAAATCAGGAAGATTAGTCTTTCTGACTTTAGGCCTGGCACTCTATCCATTATGCCACCTAACTGTAGCTCAGACACTTTCTAGCTGTATAACTGGGCAAGTCACTTAACTTCTGTCTACTATATCTGTTATCTATAAAAAGGGGATAATAATAGTACTTACCTCCAAAGGTTGGTGTGAGAAACAAATTGAGTTAATATTTGTAAAATGTTTTACAAATCTTGAAGTACTATATAAAAGCTAGATTATTATTACTCTAACTTGTACTTTGTAATTATAGTCTATCTTTATTGAGTGAAGATACAAAGAAATATGTGTGGTCCCTGGGCCCAAAATTCTCATGATCTAAGTGGAAAAGCAAGACATAGATGTAAAAAGATTAGTAGCCCTGCAAGGTTGCCCTACTAAGTGCCAAAGGATATAGACAAGTGGAATGTGTTCTCTCTTCTCCTCTGCCTCATAGAATCCCTACTTCCTTCAGGACTAACCTTCTACAGAAAGCCTTTCTTGACACCCCCAGTTCCTGGGTCTCTCCTTATTTTCTATTTGTTCTAAATATACTTTATGTACCTGTTGACTCCCCTATTGAGTGATAGAATATTATCTGCTGGAGGGCAGAGACTCTTCTAATTTTGACTATGATGATTCCTAGTATGCAGTAGGTACTTAACAAATGCATGTTGTTTCTCTGATTGCAGGCCTATGGATTTCAGACCCAGTCTGTGAGAGGTATAGAGTTATTGCAAAGAGCCTCCATCTAATAGCGTATTTTCTTAGCCAGTCAATACTAATTATGCAATCATTGTCATAATGGGAGGGGAAGTCAATAATCCTATTTTGATGGGGTCTTTGGTCTAGAGAATTCTATGAAGATAAGTTTCCGATATCTGTTGTATGTTTACTATTTTCAGCACTTCAGTCATTCCATGAACTTATGCAGAGTGAAGTAAACAGAACCAGAAACACACTGTCCACAATGACAAACACAACACTGTGATGAGGAGAACCACACAAAATAATCAAAATTAAATGCTGAGAAAATGGAAAGAAAAAGCTTATCCACATAGGAGATATATGACACCTTCTCCCTGTTTTTTGAAGAAGTGTCTGTATTTGGGGATGGGGAGGAACATCCCATCTAATATTAGCCTGTATATTATGTGTAGTATATATATATATATGTGTGTATATATATGTATATATATAAAATATGTGTGGATATATATATATAATATGTGTGGATATATATACATATATGAGTTTTGACTATTTTTTCTTTTGTTCTTTTTCTTTTTGAAAAAAAAATCTTTGCTCTCTAGAACAGAAGTAGAGGAGAATGGGAAAACCCAGGTAATATTAAAACAAAATACATAAAAATCTATTGAGGAAAAAAAGTTTAAAAGTAGAAAAATATTTTAGTCCTTCAAGGATATGGAATATCAAAAATGTGAATTCTTCTTCCATTGACCCACATTGAAACTCTTCTGTAACTTACTAGAGAGTTTTTCCAGAGTCCCTGTAGAAGAAAATGTCATCACCCTGGAGCCAACCTCATGAGAAGCCTCTTAACACCTTTATCATTGATTAATATGAAATGCCAACTGAATGTTTATCATCATACAGAAACTTCAATGACATAAGACCCAGTTCATTCTAACTAGGAATCTCACATGAAAGGAAAGACTACAATGATGTAGTCAAGGTGATTATTTAATTTAAAAAGGCTGAGGAAGAAAGGGAGGCTCATGGATGGAAGGTCATGCTTTGACCTCAGTCTGAGTGGGGAAGCAATCATACATCATCATACTACATTATACATACTAGTTGGCATAGAAGAGGTTAATGTGATCTTGGCTACATTAGGGGAGGCAAGGCTTTCAGGAATAGAGAGGGGTTAGTCCCAATGTACTCTCCTAGAATCAGACCTTATCTGTAATAATGAGTTCTGGACACCATAGGCTAGATTATCAGGAAAAACATCCTAACAATTTGAACTATCCCCAAATGGAATTACCCTCATTAAGAAGTGGTGGTTTCCTTCCTTGGAAGCTTTCAGGAAAAAGCTTCAGGAGAACAACTTGTTGGGAATGTTATAGTGGCACTTCCTTTCACATAAGAGTTGGACCAGATGGGTGCTGAGATCCCATCCATCTTTCAGATTCTGAGGTAGTAATAGTTCATAAATGCTCCTGTTTCTATAGTGCTTTGAGACTTTCAAAGTTTTTCCATTACAACTCTATCATGTAAGTGACCTGGTTATCATCCTCATCATACAGATGAGGAAACTGAAGACAGGGAGGTGAAATAATTTGCCCAAGATCACACAGCTATTTAGTGTTAGAGTCAGGATTTAAACACCAGCTTTATAAATCTAAAACAAGAATTCTTTTTACCATTATATCATATTCATAGGTCAGGAACAGACTAACCTAAATGTTGTGAGTTGGAATAAAATTTAAGCTTCTTCCATTTGATTCTTCTTGTGGGTTATTTTGCCTCAACTGTTCCAGAGCCATTGAGTTCCATTGGTATATGGATGTGGGCATTCATAAAAAAGACTCTTCCTACTTCTGCCCTGCTCACACACACCTCAGCTAAAGCCAATTCACCCAGTCAATGAAAGAAGCATTATTTTCAGGAATGGACAAGCTCCCCCTTTTGGATGGGTGGCTCTAAAGCAAGATGGTTTAGAGACCCAAAATTGCCTTTGCTACAAGTTGCCTCAAAGCTTTTATGGTGAGGTTCAATACAGATATACAGATCAATTATCTTAAAAGCAGCAAGAAGGCCCGGCAAATATTTCCAGCTTTAAACAGGTTTATTTCCATCTGCACTTATCTGTGCTATTTAAACTCCATTGCTTGCAGTTAATCTTATGTAATGCAGCATAAGAGGGCTTATTTACTTTCTAATGACATCAATTGGCCATAAATATTAGACATCCAAGGTTCGTTGAAGCTGTGGGGACAGTTTTCCATTCTGACTTGACATTTGACTATTTACAAAGCTTCCCTTTCTGTTTGCTCTTGTGTGACTCACTTATCGGCTGTCATAGGTCCATGTTCGATTTATTTAAATTGAATGAATAAGTACATTAGGCAAAGCTGTCAGGAGGAGAGAGAATGGGAACTTATTGGGATGAGTGATAAGTCAACAAGCTGCAATAGAGATTCTCAGCAAAGCTGCAGAAATTCAAAGCACCAAGCAAAGGACTGAAGGCAGCTCAGGGCAGCTGGAGGCAGGGCCATGGCAGCTGGGGACTGAGGTACCTAGGATTGGAGAGAGAATGATCCATAGGCCAGAAATTTTTCAGATATTGCCAAGTATGAAAGTCAACATTCAGAGAAGGTGAAAAGATCCCCCAAGAGTGTGGGGTAAACCCTGAGCCTTAAGATTATTTCCAGTGAAACATTTTATCTACTTTCTTTGAAAATATTACGAGTCTCCATCAATGCAGAGTTCCAAGATGGATATGGTATAAGAGGGGACCAGAAATCACACCATAACTTCAATGAAAGAACTGGGATGTTTAGCCTAGAGCAGGAAAGACTAAGGGGTAAATATGATATCTATCTACAATTATTGTAAGGGCTATCATTTGGAAAAGAATAGTAAGTGGGATATATTCTTCTTGGTCCCCAGAAGACAAAATTAGGAGCAACAATCAGAAGTTGCAAAAAGGAAGATTTCTTTCCTCCAAGTAAGGAAAAACTTCTTAACAATTAGAACTATCTAAAACTGGAACGTGCTGGCTCAAGAAAATAAGGTCCCTCTCCTTGAGGCTCTTCAAATAAAGACTGGATAACCCCTTGGCAAAGGATATTGTGGAGGGAACTCCTTCCTGTTCATGTCCAGAAATAGATTCCTCTGAGCTCCCTTATAACTCAGAACACCAAGGTTTCTATAAAATGCTATCTTATTTATATGTTATTCACCCCAATGGTTCATGGCCAAGATCATCCTGCAAATTCACATTATAGAGAGGTGCCTTTTAAATTGAAAACCCATCTCAGCAAGGTGGTTGCCAATGAATAAAATTCCCTCCATCCCATACAAAACCTCACATCATTAGACTTCCTCAAATCTTTCCACTGAAGAATTTTTTTTTAAATCCTGTCCTGTGGAGACCTCAAAACCTAGCCAGCTTTATTAATTCCGCTTAGTTGATCCTTGGTGTACAGCAGAAAGATACTGATGGATAAAAATTGTTTATTTTTCAATGAAGTTTAATTTAAACAGAATTGAATACCAACTAATATTCTTAGCACTATACCAGAAGTTATAGTTATAGTTTTCCCTTTATTGTCTTTTAGGTAGATCATTAATTCTAGACCATCAGTGTACTTTTCAGTACCTTTCCTTAGCAAAAGCATATCATTTCCCAAGATTTAAAGCTCAAAACGACAGATTTTAGACTGTGTAGTCTAGCTCCCCTATTTTTAAAATGAAGCCTCTAAGTCCAAAAGAAGAGAAATAGTAAGTATCGGGTTAGATGAAGAAAAACATAGATTCAAGAGAAGAGCATCACCGCTAATTGATCATCCAAATATAAGCTCTTTGGCGGCAGGGACAGTTTCATTTTTGTCTCTATATCTCCAGCCCAGAGTATAGCACCTAGTACATAGTAGATTCCTGATAAATGTTTGTTGCTTGACTGATTGATCTCAAAACATCCAGCACTCCACAAGTAGTAAAGTTCCTAAACCACAGTGGGATAATAGAATTTCTATAAAATGGAAGCCAGTCATCTTGGGCTTTAAAAGTTCACCTGGGCTCTTAAAACTCAGTGTCAATTCCATTTCCTATTTCCTGAATAAGGTTCTTCTAGACAGGAACTGGGCAGTTTTCCAGTATTCTCACCAGCTCCCTGTAATGGCACTGAAAGAAGCCAGTAATAGTGCATATCAGGCTGCAATAAGAGCAGACATGGAAGACAGCCTGGGGCAGTTTGAGAACTTCAGAGCTGGCTTTTCTAATGAGGGCAAGGCATCTGTGAGCCACCTGAATGGATGAAAGAAAGAATGAATGAATTGAAAAAGGATCTCTTAAGCATTTAACTATGTGCCAAGTACTGTGATAAGCACTGGAAATACAAATAGAAAAAACTAAGATAGTCCCAGCTCTCAAAGCACTCACACTTTAATCCGGGGAGACAACACATAAAACAAATTTCAGCTGCAGGACTGATAAAAAAAGACTGGCAGTCCTAAGGTTTCGGCAGCATGACAGATGACAAGGCCCAGAGGTCAGGTAACAATTGGAGATGAGGAGGGTAGTCTTCAGTGTGTAGAGGCAGGGCACACGGAGGACCTTAGGGAGCAGTGGCTTGTTAGGTCTGGTGATCCTCTAGTTCATTGGAAAGAAGAGAGTTAGTAATTCTCATAGCATCCAAAACACGTGAGTGGTCAAACAGACTGGATGGGTACTGGGTCACCCAAGGCAGAGGAGAAGGAAAAGAGGGTAGGTAAGGGGCACTTGTATCTATCCCCTATAGTGACAGGTCTTCCTACAGCCTCTGAACAGGACAAAAAGGAAACCCTCATTTGAATTAGTCATAAAAATGCCTAGTGATAGAATAGCCCATATTTCTATAGCACTTTAAGGTTTCTTCATTACGCACAGTAGGCCAGGTGAGTATCATCACCTCCACTTTATAGATGGAGAAACTGAACCCTTCAGAAGTTTAGTGAATTAGCCCTACAGCTAGGTAGTGCTAGAATCAGTTCTCAACCTGGGAATCCTTTTTTTTTAGACTAGATTTTCCTATCTCAGCTAGGCTAGAAGTTCAGGGGACACTCATAGGCCTGATACTAATATTGATCAGCACAGAAGCATTTCAACTTTTCCATTTTTCCAGCCTGACTCAGTCCACCCCTCTTTAAGTAGCCTGTGACCCTTCACTCCTGGGTGTCCACCATATTAGTACTTAACACTGCAGACACCCAATTGGTTTTAGCCAATCCTGTAGATCAGAACTCCACCAATCTCCCTTCCAACAGCAGGGACTATAGGTATGCACCACATGGACCCAGCTTCATCCATTACACTTTACCAACAAAAACAGATATAGTGACCAAAGATTGGCCACTTGTGAAAAGGGATGTGCCAAGTTTTTCTATCCCCTAGATGTGAGAAGCAGGGTCCTGTTAGTGACTCTAGCAGTATCTGGCCCTCCTCATGCCACTAAAAAGGCTGGTCAGAGGGTGTTATTTCCAGTATTTCTATCTTGTGATAGACATTAATAATAATATACTGTATTAAAAATACAGTAGAAAATAAGCCCCTTGAGGGAAGTGACCGTTTCATTTTTGTCTTTGTAGCCTCAATACGTAGCACAGCAGCTGGAATATGGTAGTTTATTAATAAATGATTGTTGATTGATTGATTGATTGATTAACATTATACAAACCACCTGCAGAAACCTTGTGGACCAAACTTCGAGAACCATTTTGTAAGAATCTCAGTTACCAAGAAGGGTTGATGTCTAATTTCTTACAGTGTTTCTGTTTTTGGTTTTCCCTGTTTGGTTCACACTGAAAGGCCTGAAATCAGTTTTTTTTTCAAGTGCTTGTTCATCATTTTACTGTCATTAGGGCTGACAATAAAGATACCACGGGCAGGCGCAAACAATGGTTTGCACAGGCCATGTTTTCCACAGGCCCTCCACCCACACCACATTTGTCATTTTTCCCCAGGAAAATGACTTGACTTTGGGTTTTAACCACATTTCTAAGTTCTTCTCTACAAGGCTGTCCAGTCACATGAACATCTTGGCGCCAGCTGTAGACAAACAGGCTCAAATTAGACACCAGTGCTGGGCCTGACAGTTACCACCGGGTGTGAGGCTTATTTTAACTGGAGATGCAAGCCAAATATTTATCAGCTGATTTAACTGCTGGGAAGCCAGTAGCCTCCCAGCAGCAGGAGGAAAGCTGTCATATTGACAAAGCTACCACCTTGCTGCCCTTCCAGGCTCTGACCTGAGGCCAGAAGGAAGATACCCACCCAGTCACCATACTGTAGAAGTGATAGAATGGCCTCAGCCAAGGCCAGATAACCAGACATCAGTGAGGCTTCTGAGCCCGTGTCTATTCGAGGAGTCAGATGAGAAAGACTGTATGCTTTCTGTATCATAGTGTAGAGAAAGAAATCATTCAGAACAAAGTGGCCTGGCCTGGTTGGAATGGAGGCTCTTTAACTTGTCTTTAATTTGCATTTCAACTAGAAAAGTTCAAGAACTAGGGAGTCAATGGAAATAAAATGAGAGAGCTCTGGGCAATGAGATTATGTTGTCCTGTCTGATTTTTCATTACCCCATTTGGGGTTTTCTTGGCAAAGTTGCTGGAGTGGTTTGGCTTTTCCTCCTCCAGGTCATTTCACAGGTGAGGAACTGAGGCAAACAGTTAAGTGACTTGCCCAGGATCACACAGCTAGTAAGTGTCTGAGGCTGGATTTGAACTCATGAAGATGAGTCTTCCTAATTTCAAGTCTAGTGCTCTATCCATTGAGCAACCTAGCTGCCTAAGTGGGGATCATAGGAGCATCAATTTATATTTGGAAGGCACCTCAGAAGTCACGTAGTCCAAATTTGCATTTTACAAATGAGGATTTTCAACTTTCTTGCCTATGTGGCATTTTGCCCCAGCAGAGAATAAGCTCCTTGAGAGCAGAAATTACTTAAATTTTGTCTTTGTATTGATTGCTCCTAGCACAATGCCTTAAACATAGTAGATGCTGAATAAATATGGAATTCAACTGATCCTCATCCATTTAAGGAGATATACTAAAGCCAAGGTGATTAACATTTTTAGCCACAATAACTACTACTACAGACTAATTATACGTACATACACACACATATATACATATATATGTGTATATAATTTTAAGGTTTAAAAACTTTCCTCACGATAGCTTTATGACATGATATAATTATCCCCGTTTTGTAGATGCATAAATTGAAGAAGAGTGATATCAAAACAACCTCTCCATGCTCATACCCAATAAATGATGGAGTAAAGAGTTGAGCTCAGGTCCTTTGAATCTAAGACCAGTGTACCTCCCAACATAGAACATGGACAGTTTGAAATCTAGATCATTCATTTACTCACTATTCACTGAGTGTCTACCCTGTATAAGGCATCATGCTGGGCGCTACTAGGGATACGAAGATGTATCCGTTATGTTTACCCCTGACTTCAAGGACTTACAGTCTAGGTGAGAAGAAAATTATCTAGATAAATAACTATGCTAAGAGGCAGTATTTAAATACCATGAGAGTGGTACAGACCTTTGGCACAAAAGGATTTCAGACACCCCCCTAGATGTCTTCAAGGTAACCTTGCCTCTCATTCCAATTCATCTATTCCTAACATCAGATTTTGTGATTCGTGAGCCATAACCTTTCTTTTCACCCCCATATCCCTAGTTTTGACCTTGAGGGATGAGCTACTTTCCTGCCGTAAATAGTTCTGTATGTCCAGAATAGCCCTTATATCAGCTCATCTCCACTGAGGAAAACCAGGCCTGGGAAACACCACGGAATCCACATCTCATGGGCATCCCTCCCAACACCACCTGGAAATGCCGGCACCACCCCAATGTACAAGAATCACTTTCCAAGAAGGGAGGAAATCCGGAATTCTGTGGTTTCAGGCCCCAAACAGGGAAGGGAGAGTTGGCTTGCCTCCCCTTAGCCTTTTCCTTCCCTGTGCCACCCAGTCTAAATGCCTGCTTCTAGGCCTTGCAGTTGTCAAAGTCTGGCTAGTGTCCACAGCCCTCACCCACATTCTTACCACTCCCCTCTTCCTCCAGCAGGAGAGGCCCAGCCAAGGTGCTGACCTCCACCCTCGGGAGACAGCAGCCATGCAATGAGAGAGAGAGAGAGAGAGAGAGAAAGAGGAGAGAGAGAGAGAGAAAGAGAGAGAGAGAGAGAGAGAGAGAGAGAGAGAGAGAGAAGGGAAGCATCAGATCCTCTCCAGTCAAGTGCAGATAATCTCGGGAGACAGATGGCCAGGCTGATGGGCCAGCAGATAGAGTCTCCTGCTCCTTGTCAAGATGACACTCAAACGTACATCCCCGTCATCACAGGTTGTCAGTGGCATGTCAGCTCAAGACGCTGTGTGTGTTTTTGGACACTTTGCGAGTTTGGAAGGCTGAACCGGTTCCCACTTCCATAGCAACGACAAAATTCCAGCCCCAGCGGCAAGTTTCTGAGTGAGTTAGTGTCAGACACAGTGAGGAGGGGGAAAGGAAAGGGTGTCGCTGCTAACAGAGTGGGGTGCCGGATCAGGAAGGGCAGGCAGGTGGCAGGGTTGCTGGAAGTCTGTGGGGAGGTTGTATATGGGCACAGATTGATGGCATCCAGGAGTTAATAGTTGTGCTAACTGGAAAATGCATGAGGGAGTACAAGCTGTTAGCATGTGCTAGCTAGGGGGGAGGGAGGCCTCTAAGGCCTGGTCCCATGCATAACTCTCAAAGGCACACTGGGTGGCCCAGAAGGAAACTTCTCAGTGTCTTGGCCTAAGCTGTGTCTGGAACAATATAATAAGTCACTCCAGAGAGAGAATGCATTGTCACTGCCCTCTGCCTCTTATTGATACCAAAGTTTGTGAGTATGTGTGTGTGTATGACTGTGTGTGTGTGTGTGTGTGTGTGTGTGTGTGCATGCACATACGTATCTTTGGGGAGAGGGGAGAGTAAGGAGGAGAAGAAGAATAGGGAATAATTAAAGTAAATATGAGGGAAAAGAAAAAAAAAGTGAAAGCCAAATCAGAGACCTGGGTTTTCATTCCAGCTGTGCCATTGACTAATAATAGCTGATATTTATATAAACTTCAAGGTTTACAAAGTTATTTACATATATTCTCATTTGTTCATCATAACAACCCTATGAGGTAGATGCTAATATTAACCCCATTTTACAGATGAGGAAACTCATTAAATATAACTAGGAAGCATCTGAGGTAGGATTCAAACCCAGGTCTTTCTGAAAGTTGAGTTATTCAATGACTTCTAGCTGTGTGACCCTAAGACACTTTAACTCAGGTTCCTGGCCTAGAAGTAATTGCCTGTTTTTGACTGTAGAATGAAGGGGTTAGATTAAAGGGTCCCTTCCAACTTTAAATTTCAAGCATGCAAAGTCCCTGATCCTCAATCTTTGTATGTGAATCTCCATGGAACTGGTATAAAGGATTTACCTTAAGCAACAAAAGGTCACCTTCCAATGAGTCTATTAAAACAATACTTGACTCAAAGCCATCTGCCATCCCCACCATCTGCCCATTTCCCTGGTGAATGAAGTATTTTTATTTCATATTACTGCAATCCCCCAGAATCCCCACATGTAACATAGTCTTACAAATAGCCTTAGATTGGTCATTTGCCCTTACTTGTAGGACAATGCTTTCAGTAAATTCTTATTTGCTTTACTTTAATTGGAAGAGAGAAAGATGGGGTAAGCTAACTAGTTATTTCCATCATTTTCAAACTAAAGAAGTATAAACCCTAGTATGCAAGATTCTCAGGTTTCTTCTTCTAAGACACAGTGAGGAAAGCCATAATTATGGTTAGAGTTAGTCTCCACTTGCCAGTCAGAAGGCCTGGATTTGAACAAAGCTCTTTGTTGTAAAAGTTTCCACAGAATCTACTTATCTGTGTGACCTTGGAAAAGTCATTTTATTTCTCAGGATCTTAGTTTTCTCATATGTAAAAAACATCATAATGATGTTTCTGCTAACTACCTCATATCATTATTGGGAAGATCAAATGTGGTATATTAAGCACTATAAAAATGAGAGTGGTTATTATTAACATTAACAGAGGAACTGTCTATGTCTATGTCTACGTAGAATCACAGTCTTTCCAAATTGGAAGATTTACTACAATCTGACTCTTCTAGCACACCTCTCTGCCACATACTTGACACATGGCCATCCATCCTTTGCTCCAAGACCTCTAGTGAGGGGGAACCCACCCCCTACAAGAGCCCTTTGCTTTGGGGGGTGATCTGTTAGAGAGATTTTTTTCCTTTCCATCTAGCTGAAATCTGCCTCTGTGACTTCTGTTCCTTATTCCTAACTTTGCCTTCTAGATCCACACAGAACTAGACTAATTTTTTTTTCCATATTACAAGTCTTCAAATATTTGGAAGGTTTGTTTCATGTTCCCCCCAACCCAATTCTTCTCATTACAAGACTAAACATCCTCAGTTCCTTCATAACTCACGTTGTGTTTTGCAAAACCTTAACTATTATTATTTCTAGTTGGCATGAGCTCAAGGCTTTTCACCATCCTGGTTGCCTTACTCTGCATATCCCCCAGTTTAAGATAGATCATGGGGTTATAGATTTATAGCTGGAAGGGACCTCAGAAGGCATCCAGTCTCATTTTTGAAAAAGATAACAGATTTAAAAAAGAAACAGGTTTAGTGATTTGTCCAAGATCACCTAAGATATTAAATGCTGGTTGATTTGTCTTAAGTGGCAAAGTTGAGATTTGAATATTGTTCCTTAAATTCCAAATCCTCTCTTTCCAAATCCAATTTTCTTGCCCCTAAATCATGCTGCCTTTCCTAAACTGGCGCTCAGCACTCAACATAATACCCCATACATATACATCCTAGATATATTATATATCCTACACTTGTTCCTCACCTTGTCTCTCATTAGGATAAAAATTTTCTGTTTTTCTCTGGCTGTGAGTACCAAGTCGCGAGTAAATTAGGAAGCATAGGGAAGTCACAAACTCAGAACTGTCTCTGAAATGAGACTATAGAGACAACCAAGTTCAACTTTCCCCTTTTAGGGGAAAATAAGAGTCTTTGTTTAGCATTTCATTGACAAATTTCCATTTGGTTCATGCAAGGTCCAGGCACATAGGGACTTGCACTACTCACTGGCAAAGTCTGGACTTGAATCAGCTCTACACTGCCCCTCCATGCCATACCATACCCTTACAAGACAACAATAGCCTAGCCCTTTCCCCCTCTTGGGAAAGTATAACCCTTCCATTGGCCACATAAAAAGGCAACAAAGGTAGTGTGTGGGAACCTTGCAGGTAATTGCAAAGCTTTTGTAGTAGTTTGGACAAAACCATAGAATTATAGCCTTAACACTAGAAGGAACCACAAGAGACCACCTGATCTAGCCCCCTAGATTATAAGAATAAGGTATTATCATCCCAATTTTACAAATGAAGAAGCTGAGATCCAAAGAACTTAAGTGACTGGCCTACCCAAAGTCACATAGTAAATTTATGGCAGAACTAGAACTCATTCACCTGAAACCCAGTTCAACTCAATTCAACAAACATATACTAGATACCTATTGCATGCAAAGTCTTAGGGTAGGTACAAAGAATGGAAGGAAGAAAAATGTCCCAGTCTCTGCTTTTACTTAGAATTTAGGACCTAGAATGTGACTAGTACAGCATCCAGTGCTCTTCCTTTTCCGAATCACAGAATTTAAGATCCAGAGAATACAAGAGTATTCAAGGTAAAAGGAATCTCAGAGATCTCTTCCACTTACTACCTGTGTGACCATAGGCAAGTCATTCATACTGTGGACCTTGCCTATAAGTCAATGCTTATTAATCAAAGAGAGTGGATTGGACTAGATGACCTATAAGCAGGGAGATTCTGTTAAATCTTTAACAACCATAGAGTTTAAATGACTTGCCCGCTGTTACTCAGCTAAGTGGAAGTTCTCAGACTTGAACCCAGATCATTTAATGATGAATCTGAGATATTTTCTATTATATGATAGTTGTAAGCACTGGTATATGGTTACATGATATTTCTAGTGGTTTAAGATTTTGAGGGAAGTTAGGGTCTTTTTTTCTATACATTTAAGTAATTTAAAGATTTTCTAACTCACTAAAGCTTCCTCATTTTATCAGGGTTCTTTGTCTTGGCAGAGAAGCCTCTCTCCTTCCCCACAATCCCTACCCCATGCCACATCCATGTACCCTATCCCCTTTACAAATCTAGCTCTGAAAAAATTAATCAATTCACTACAATTCCCTGAAAGGACACATCAGTCAATCTCTCCATTACTCCAGTCACCATCCTTTCTGACTTTCCTATCCAAATTATCCCTCTGTCACTACTACTATCCTATAATGTGTTGTCATTTCCTATTGGAATGTAAGCTTATTTGAATTTGTATCTCCAGCAGAGCCTTAGAGTCTTTTGTACATAGTAAGCACTTAATATGTGCTTTTTCACTGATTCATTCCTGTAGTTCTCTTCAGCACACTCTGGGCCAATATCATTTCTCCTTCACTGAACAAAAAAGAGGGGACAGACAACAACCAAGCAGAGGAAAACCATGTAAATGCTTGTAATTGTATTTACACGGTTGCTTCATTTATTAATCTTACCCCTGGTCTCTACTTGGAGAGATGATAGCTAATGAAGCATTAATTAGCCACCCTAATAAACAAGTGTCAGAGAGGGACTGTGGTCTTCCTATTTTGGATAGGGGAGCTCTGTCTACAACAGATAGTACTGTAAAGGCTAATCTGTCTCCTATAAAGCCTTGTTTCAGCCTTGAAGAATAACCCAAATCTCCAAATATATGCCTTTAATAAATGTACTTCTTTCTGTGGACAAAAGCTATCTTATGTATGTTAAACACCAAAAGAAAACCTTGTAAATGCTAATGTTGTGATGAGCTAGAATCTGAGTGACAGGAAACAGAACAATAGAGTAGCAGACAGTTGTAGCTCCAAGGGACTAAGTGTGAGCAAAATGAAATTAACTCAATTCAACCTGAGTACACTAGAAAGAGTCCTGTGCTCTGAACCCAGTGAAATGAAAAGTTTAGATAAAACAGGATACCTGCCCTCATAGAGCTTAGCAGACTAAGAGAAGAATAAGGAACACAGAGATAACTATAATCTATGTTAAATATAATAGGTATATCATAACGTTGTAAGAAACAAAATATCACATGAGATCCAAAGTGGGACAATTAGTTTCTAGAAGGGAGAGGGTGCAACTGGAGAACCCTTCCTATATGAGTTGGACTTTAAAAATGAGTAATACAGGCAAAGGACATTCCAGGCATAGGGAACTGTAAAAGTAAAGGTATGGAGGCAGGAGAATACAGGATGTTATCACAGAGAACAGAGAAGCGCAGCCTAGCTAGAATGTAGAGTGTCTGAAGAAGAGGCATATGAGATAAGGGTAGAAAGTTAGTAAGGGGCCAGATATGAAGGGTCTTTAATGAAGGGAGGGGAAGATTCAAGAAAGTAAAAAAAAAACAAAAGAGAATATATTTTCCAAATTAATCTAGGCAGAGTCTAATCTAAGATCCCCTAGGGGGGGGCACAGTGGAAAGTATGCTAGATCTGAAGTCGGGAAGACAAGAGTTCAAATTCAGCCTTAGATATTACTATGTGAGCACAGGCAAGTCACTTAACCTCTGTCTGCCTCAGTTCTCTCATCTGTAAAATGAGGAAAATAATAGGATATATCTCCCAGGATGGTTGTGACGATAAAATGAAGTCACATTTATAAAGGTCTTTGCAAATATTAAAGCACTATATAAATGCTAGTTGTTATTAGTCATTATTAAGCAGAGTCAGGCTGGAAGCCTGCAGCAATGAGTTTGGAGCACTGCCTTTCACATAGAACCTATTTCTGTTAAAGAGCTTCTTTCTACCACAATCCTCCCCACCCCCACCCTCAACCTTCTAACTAGCTTAAGAGGAAGAATTGGATGTCTCTGTGAAATTGGACAACAGTGGACCCTACTTCTAAACTATAGGGAAAGCATGATGTCATGGAAAGACTTAGTCTTAGTTAGGTGGCCCACGTTCAAGCCTATGTTCAACAATTCATCATTTAGCTATGGAACCTTGAATGAATGAACAAAAAACATTTATTAAGCACTTCCTGTATAAAAAACATTGTGTTAAGCTGTCTGGATATAAATGGAAAAGCACTAGAACCTCATCTTCTAACAGAGGGCAACAACACATAAAGGGGATTTCTGCAAATCCGATGGAATGGTAAAATCCTTTTACTCCATTACTATTTAGTATCTTCTTTAGTGTCAGAGAGGGACTGTTCATTATAAGGAAAAGTTCATTATAAGAAACAGAATGGTGTAGTGGGTGGTCAGTCAAAAATATTATTAAGCTCCCACTGTGTGTTAGTCACTGTGCTATGCACTAGGTACTAGGACTCTAGACTTGGAGTTAGTAAGGCTTGGGTTCAAATCTTACCTCAGACATTTACTAGCTGTGTGGTGTTGGACAAGTCTTCAACTTCTCCATGCCTTAATTTCCCCTAAGACTCCTTCCAGTTCTAAATGTATGATCTCATAAACCACCAAGTACTTTAGAGACGTAACATTAATATTATAGAGTCTGGGTCTGGTACATAGTAGGTGTTTGATTGATTGAATGTGCTGAGAGTCCTAACACTGGAACAATGGAGATTTTCCCCCCTTATTAATAAAGATAGTTGAGTATAATCTTTCAGATCATTCCCTCTGGATGACGGATGCTGAGAATAAAGGGCTGTGTTCCCAAGGGAACAAAGTTTGAAGAAGATACATGGCACCATAATCATCTTTACTAGTTGAATTGTAGCACTGGTGAAGACCAGTGGCAAACAAGAAGAGTCTTCTGTTTGGGAATATCCCTGCTCTTTCATCCCATAGCAGGGCTGGGAAAGAACATGAAACTAAAAGCCTGACTTCATCTCAGTTGAGATGGCCCAGTCATGTAGCCATGAGAGCATCAGTGATTATCACCAGGTAAGAAAACTACCTTACCTTCCAGAGTTGGTTGGACACAAGTCAGGTACCTATATCTTTGATATAAGAGAGAGCTTGTTCGAGGGTATTTTTTAAAATACTGGTTTTGTAAAGTAACCAAGAGGAAGTGGTTCCCAACCTGCCTTGTACAAGTAAAGCCAGTAGCTGGAAAGTTCCTAAACTTGGAGTCAGGAATAGCTGAGTTCAAATCCCGCCTCAGACACTTATAAGCAGTGTAATCTTGGGCAAGTTACTGTTTACTCATCTGTAAAATGGGGATAATAATAGTCCCCTACCCCTCAAAGGTCATGATCAAATGAGATAGCTTTTGTAAAGTGCTAAGCATATAGTTCCTGGAACATAGTAGGTGCTATATAAATGCTAACAGCTATGATGATGATGATGATGATGGAAAAGGCCTATGTACTAGGTCAAGAGCTACCATTAATCAACTCTGTGTCTTTGAACAAGTCACTTAATCTCACTCAACCTCAGTTACTACTTTAAAATGTGAATTAAAAAAAAACAACTTGTGTTTCCTACTTCAAAAGGTTGTTGTGAGGAAAGTATTTTACAAACCCTTAAAGCATGATGTAAATGTGTGCTATTATTGTGAAAATCACATGAGATACTGTAAGCACTATAAAGGACTATATAAATGTAAGTTATTATTAATAACAAAAATAAAAGAAGGAACCACGAAGGGATGAGTAAACTAGGGGAGGAGGCTCCAGAGTAAGATTTAGAAACCACTATTAGAGACTGCTAGCTCACCAGATTTGTCTTTGCTTTCTTCATGAGACTCTGGGACTGCATTAGCATCAGCAGCCCGTAGGCTCAGACAATAATACTAACTGGAAAAATTCAATCAATAATTAGTAAGCACCAGCTATGTCAATAAGAAACAGACAAAGGCATTTATTAGGTTCTTCCTACATGCCAAGAACTGTACCAATCACTGGGAATACAATGTGAGGGAAAAGACAATCTCTATCCTTAATAAGGTTACATTGTGATGGGGGAAATAACTTGCAGACTAAGTGTGTATGTACTATAAGCAGGGAATTGTAGAAGTTGATCATTATTTGCTGGCATACCTCAATCCTTCTAAGAATAATCAGAAAAGTCCTGGATCCCACCCCCCAACCCTCAGACCAGGAAACCCAGGTGGAAAGTGTTACAACTTAGGTGTAAGGAATAAAATGGTATTCTTAAGGGATTCCAAATCTCCTGGAGTACACAGTCACCAATACGGTCATTTAAAGAAAAAGTCACTCTGGGTGGTGCACAGGTATAAGTTTACCTTAAGTAAGCCTCAACATTGGAAAATGCAGATTTACGATTTACAAAGAGACAAATTAAAGTGTGCTGTTGCCTTGGGTGCCTATGTAGGGACTTCCTCAGAAGAGGGAAATTGGAAATTTGCCCAATGAAGGGAAGGTTGGGAAAAAGGACTGGTCTGGTGATGTCAGAGACAAGCCACATGTTGCAAATAAAGTGGAATGAAACTGTTGATCCTCCTGTCCTCTGATTGGCTGATCATATATCACTTGGAGTCAGACCTCAGCCCCCCACTTTGGAGAACACTGGTCTAGAGAACAAGAAAAATGCTAAACAATGAATATTGAATCACCCGACAACATAGAAACATCCTTCCACTCACCCACCATTTCATAATCACATAGACTGGCTTATGTGTGTTCATTCATATAACTCTAATTGTGTACATGGAGGTGAGAGATGTACCACAGAAATACCCAGTTAGTTGCAGTCTTATAGCTATTTCCTGGGCCCTTGGGCCTTCCTTGATGTGTATGGTACATGGAAACTGTCCTGTTACCAAACAGTTTACATTTCTGAGTGTGGTGCTTTGGGGCTTGGCAAAGCCAGCCATGTTTCTCTCACTTTTAAAAAACATTTGTGCAGCTTGGATGCTAAACACACTGTTCTCAAACAGAAAAACACAGAGTAAAACACAGAGACACTCATGCTATATTCATATGTGTGAGAAACTCCAACTTCATCAGCAGCTCTCCAAAAAGCTTCACTGTAGTAAGTCAGCTAAGAGCCATGGAGTGGTTCCAGATAAGGGGAGTGGAAGAACCCTGAAGGTAGGCCGTTGGTTGGGTTAGGTAGCTCACTCAGCTGTCTGCTTAGGTATCTTGAGACACTGAGTTTAGAGCAACGAGAAGTAGGAGCTGAATGCCATACTGGGCAGTGGAAATAAGGGGCAAGAATAGAACCAGGGCAGCTGGCAGCTAACAGTTCCAGAGGGAAATGGGCCCAGGATGGGGAAGGATATGGTCCCAGAAGAAATTTAATATAGTTGAAATAATGCCATCCTGAGGTTAATGCCAGAAGTCCACAGAGACAACCAATACAGAAGCAGGAAGAGAAACAATAGGAGAAAAAAGACCAGGAAAAGGACAAGTTGCAGACTAATCTAAGATGAATATGTTGGGGAAAGGAGTTTCCACACCAAGAGTTTCTTACCCTAATGAAGTCACAGGCCTAAACCAAAAAGAACTAAGAAAACTGGGCCTGTGAGGGGCTGACATTTCATAGGATTTCTTCAATGTTGGTATTCACACCAAAGGCATATATCTCAACCTGTCCATGCTTTCTTATCTTGCATGCCTCTTTACCATGTCCTCTCATAAAACTGAATACTAGAAAGCTAACACTCTAAGGATGGTTAAGCACTCAAACTGTCCATATATTGCCCCTTGACCTTGATTTTTTACTGGCCCATATCTTTTTCTGATCACACTTTTACCAAATGATATACTGAAGGTTACTGCCTGTATGCAAGTCAGCCCTAGTGATTTGGATCAATCAATTATACCCACTACGTATATGTTTTTTCATTGTCATTGTCATAATTTTGATTCTTTGGAGACTAAGGTGCTCCATATTTTGTAATCACAAAGCATCACTAAGAGAATATTGGTGCTAAAAACATGGAGGGGGGCAGTCATGTCAAGGACCACAACTCACTCCCTTCCTTCAATTTCAGGCTTAACTCATTGCCTATCAGCTGGAAAAGTGGATAAAATGCTAGGCATGGAGTCAGGAAGACCTGAGTTCAAATTTAGCTTAAGATACTTGCTGGCTGTGTGACCCTGGAAAAGTCACTTAACTTCTGTCTACCTGGATCTCTTCAACTGTAAAAATGGGGATCATAATAGCCCCTACCTCCCAGTGTTGTTGTGAGGATCAAATGAGATAATATTTGTAAAGTACTTAGCACAATGTCTGGACACATGGTGAGTATTTAATGTTTGCTCCCTTCTTTCTTACCTCATCAGCATTGACAGATGTCTTGAAACACTAAACCAATACAAACGCATGTGTTAATACATCAAAACCAATATAAATGGGTATATTGAGATACTAATTCAAAAGACTGACCATTCACCAGAATGTTTTAATCTGAGTAATAAACAACTGTTTTATCTATTGTTTTCCTTTATGGATTGTTAGGCTGATCCCTTGGGTGGTCATGGACCTTTTGGAGGGAGCCCTGTAGGATTTGGGGACTTGATGTGCTGAGCATTACATCATCTCTAAATGAACATCTGGAAGGTCTTAGACCATTTTATAGGGAATCCTTCATCCATTTGGACTCTTCATAAGACGTTCTTCATGGCAGTAAAGAAATCCCTTGGCAAGCATATGTCTCCTGCTTTTCTGCCTCACTTGACATTAATAATCAGAGAGTCATTGAACAGAGTAATCTCCATGATTATATTTAACAAGGAATCTTGTATGTTCTTAACATATGGATGAGAGATGCCTTGTCAGAGGAAAGCCCTAATTGATATCATAGGCTCATAGGCTTATCTAGAAAAAAAAATAGAGGTCAATTAATCCAACACCCTTATTTTGTAGGTAAGGAAGTTGAGGTCCAGAGAAATTTTGTGACTTGCCCAAGGTCATGCAGCTAGTATCAGAGGCTAGAGGTCCTTTGAAAACAAATATAAGACTCTTTCCTCTAAACAATATTTTGTTTAAGGCTGAATTTTCTCTAGTGAGTCAAATGCTATTTATAAATCACAAATGATAAACATTGAGGGATATTGTGTTATCTGAACCTTTCTATGACTGTAAAGATATCATCTGCTGCAGAAAATCATTCACACAAGCATACCTATTCTCCCTATTAAATGACTTGCTCAGGGTCACACAGCTAGGAAGTGTCTGAGGCCACATTGGATCTCAGGAAGATGAATCTTTTGACGTCATAGCCAGCACTCTACCCATTGTGCCACCAAGCTACCCTGGAAGGGATATATTAGAGATAATTTAATCCAATTACCTTGTTTTATTGACCAGGAAAACCAAAACCTAGAGAGGTCAAGAGACTTACTTAAAGTCACAAAGGTAGCAAGTAGTAAAGATGGGATTTGAACCAGATTCTCTAACTATATATTCTCACAAAGTTTTTATAGAGAAGAGAAAGTAGGCTCATGGGTTAGGTGTAATACGTATCCTCTCAGCAAATATGTATGGTATTATTTTCACCCATGGTTTTGGTATAGTCTGCTCTTTAGAGTCACACACACACACACACACACACACACACACCCCTTTTTTTTGGTATTTCCATCCATGTTTCCATCCAAGCATTTGGTATAGTTCCCTCTACAGTCCTTCACATTAGACTGTAAGCTCCTTAAGAGCAGAGACTTTTTTTTTGTATCCAGCCTTTCTTTGTATACCCAGAGCTTAGCACAGTGTCTAGCATAGTAGGCACTTAATAAATGCTGGTTTACTTGACTCTGAGATTTCCTGAAAAAACAATCCTTTAATGTTTTCAAATTGTTTTTCCTCAGGCATGAATTTCTTGGGTGTAAGGGGTTAGGTCCTGCCGATCTTTCCTACTTCCTTTATTTACTTTTTTTTGGTGATATCTTTACAGGCATACCTCAGAGATATGGCAGGCTCAGTTTCAGACCACTACAATAAAGCAAATATCTCAATGTGAGAAATGAAAAGTTTGAGACATAATTTCTGGGTAATTAATCATTTCATTAATTATGGCTAGTGAATAATTAATAAAAACAATTGGTCATTTGGCCATCTCTTGAGAACCAAAGATGGATCATGGTGGTTTCTTGAGGCTTATATACCCTTGGAAGAGTGAGTGTTCCTAACAGGCAGCAATCAACTCTGATTGGTTGGCAATTAATGAGAAGAATGAATATTATAATGAGAGGTAGATCTGTTCTAATGAAGGGCTGGGGGACATGATATTGATTATGTCACTTTTACTCCCAGTCCACCCCCACTCCCAGGCAATCTAGACAAAGGATCTACCCTGCACTCAAGACGAAATAGAACACAATGGACTTCCCCACTTGGGTGGGGTCTGAACAAAATTGAGGAGAAAGTTAATTTGATCTCATTATCAGCAATGTCCATCAGATACTAGCTGAAAAACCTACAAGGGGATGATTTCAGAATGAGCAAACAAGAAGATAAAAAAAAATCCTTATCCTAATTCAATAACTGATTATTAATATGTGAGAGAAATAATCATCTCTTAGTGATAAAGTGAGTCACACAAATTTTTTGGTTTCCCAGTGCATATAAAAGTTAGGTTTGGGGCAGCCAGGTAGCACAGCGAGTAAGAGCACCGGCCCCAGTGTCAGGATGACCTGGGGGATCAAATCCGGGCTCAGACACTTAGCATCCACCCAGAAACACCTGGCCATGTAACCTTGAGCAAGTTACTTAACCCCAATTGCTTAAAAAAAAAGTTAGGTTTACATTATCCTATAGTCTATTAAATGTGTAATAGTATTATGCCTAAAAAATGTACATATATTAAGTAAAAATACTTTATTGCTAAAAAATGCTAACCATCATATGAGCCTTCAGCAAGTTGGTAGAGGATCTTGCCTCCATGTTGTTTGCTTCTGACTGATCAGGGTCAAGTTTGGTAAAAGTTATGGTGCCTGGGATTATTTCTTAAATAAGACAACAACCCAGTTTGTCCTATCTATTGACTTTTCTTTTCACTTGGACACTTAGAGGCCATGGTAGGCTTATAAATTGGCTTGATTTAAACATTGTTGTATCTCAAGGAATAGGAAGGCTAGAGGAGAGGGAGAGAGAAGGAGAAAAGTTGGTAGATAGAGCATTCAGAACACATACAACATTTATTGATTAAGTTCACTGTCTTATTTGGGCATGGTTCCTGGCATCCCTGAACAATTACAATAGTGACATCAAAGATCACTGATAAAACAGATAAAAATAATGAAAAAGTTGGAAATATTGTGGGAATGGTCAAAATGTGACAGGGACACTGTGAGCACATGCTATTGAAAAAAAATGGCACCAGCAAAAATGCTGGATACAGGGATGCCACAAACCTTCAATTTGTAAAAATAATAACCATCAATATTTGCAAAGCACAATAAAGAGAAGTGTAATAAAATAAGATATGCCTATATTTCATTATATCAGGTGGTTAGATGTTAACATCCAAATGACAAAGTTCCAATGGAACTGATGAGAAGAGAACAATAGTATAATGTTATAAAAATACTGACAAATCTGTTCCCTTTTCCATCACTTTGTTGACCTTTCACTTTCATCTATAAATACACTTGGGATAATATGGCTTAGTTAGATGTCGAACTAAGATTTTTTTAGATGCTTCTCATTATTTTGTGAGATAATGCTATTCCATCCTCCCCTACATATTTATAAATGTCTACCATCTAAACTCTGATTGTCCTTGGCTGGTCTGGCCTCTTCACTTGGCAGGGAGATCAAGTATTTGCTGCCCAAGTTTGCCTCACATCAGCCAAACTTCATTCAGATATGATGTTGATAACTAACCTTACTACAGGAGAAAAAGAAGTACAGGGTGGAGGAGAAGTTTGACTATAAGCAGAAGATAAGGGACACACAGGGGGTCCTGGAGCCAGCTCAAACCCCAGCTCAACCAACTGTTAAATTTTCAGTATGAGCATTTATGCCTTGGAAATTGGCAAATGCTAGCAATCAAAGCTTGATTTATTGTTTTGTTGGTTTTCTAGACTTAATAGAGTGATAGAAAAGATGCTAATAATGAAGATTAAAATTAAAATGATTGAGAAAATAGTAATGATAAGATTTAATGTCTGTCATACATACATTTAAAAAAATTATTTTGTTTTACCAACCCATCCCTGGGGAAACACAGCAGAGGGAGAAATACTCATCCCATCGAGTGTTGTCCATGTGAAATGGTAACCTAAGATGAAGTCTTATTTTGGTGATGATACATTTGCTCCTTTCTCCTTCAGCAGAACCAGTGCAATATGGGTCTGGACAAGATACCTGAACAGATAACTGATTCAAAGAGAAAAGTGTTCTGTGACCCTCACTGCTTCCCAGATCTAAGTGTGAGGCCACAGAGGTTTCCAGAAACAGACAAAAACACTTTGAGTGCTTTGCAAACCCAAGAATTTGCTGACTTTGCCTTTGGGCTGCAGGAGTAGTTTGAACTGTAGTGATTTGCTGGCACTGCCAAGTAAAAAGCTGACAAATGATTCAAGACAGAGAGGGGACACATAAGTTAGAAGAGAAGGGACAAGAGAAGGAACAAGAAGGGCTTTCTCTACCTTCTCTATGCATAGACTAAGAAGGGTTCAGCTGCAGTTTGATTTAACATCATAGTATAATAGATATAGAACTAAGAGGGGTCATCTGTTCCAACTGTATTTTTACAATTGAGGAAAGTGAAGCTCAGAGCAGTCACATCTAGCAAGTGAAAGAGCTGGATTCCAACCCAAGTTTTCTGAGTCCAAATCTAGCACTTTTTCTCTTATGTTACATGTAATTTTGCTGATTCCTCTTATTTAATATTTTTAAGATGGTTTAATATATATTTATTTATATTTTATATTTATATAAAATAAATATATTTATTTATATATTATATATTAAATATAATATATATTTAATATATTTAGTTTAGACTTACTGATTCAGAACTGAGACCTGACCAAAGCTGCACACATAAGGAAGCACAACAATTATAATAATCTAACCATTGGGAGAGGTAGTGTGTTATAGTAGATGGAAAACCAGCCTCAGAACCAAGAAGATCTGAACTAAAGTCCCACATCTGTCACATAATGGCAAGTCAAAAAAAGCATCATTCTGGATTTGTAGCAGGAGTTTCCTTATTGAGGAATTCCCTAGATCAAGGAAATCATAGATTTAATCCATATATACTACAGGGTATTTAAATTCTTCTTCTTTAATGGGATAGATTCAATCTTAGGTGAATGTTTGTGATAACCTCTATGACTTATTGTTCCTGCCTAGAAATCTCATGTGCAAATAGCTGAATCAGGCTCATGTTTCTACAAAGTATCCCCACAGAAAACAGGTACATTAATGCATTTTTGGTGGAAGCATGAAGTGGTACAGTCATTCTGAAAAGCAATTTGGAACTATATGCAAAAAGTTATTGTGCATAAATTTGACCCGGTGTTATTACTACCAGGTTTATATCTCAAAGAAAGAAGAAAAAGACCTTTATGCACATAAATATTTATAGCAACTCATTGTATGGGGACAAAGAACTGAACACTAAGAGGGGACCTATAAAGCAAGGAATGGTGAAACAAATTAATATTATATTAATGTAACAGAATACTATTGTCCTGAGAAATAGTGAAGGGGTGAAATGAATAATTTCAGAGACAAACAGGAAGATTTACATGAACTGATGCAAATTGAAAGGAGCAGAACCAGGAACACATTTTTTTTTCCATTAACAACAACACCATGAAAACAGCTGTGAAAGATTTATGAACTCTGATCAATACTATGACCAACCACACTTCCAGAGATGATACAACATATGTGGTGAGACATATAACTGACCTATTAATAGAGAAGGGATAAACTCAGGCTGAAGACTGAAAACACATATTGTTTTGTTTTTACATGATCAGTGTAGAAAATTACTTTTGCTTTTCTATTGTCAGGAAGAGAAAATAATAGCATTATTGAAAATAAATAAAATAAAAGTGTCTCCACAACTTCTGAAAGCACAAGGCTCCTAAAATATTAACACAGAACAGGTTTATTAAAAATGGTGGGATCATAGATTTAGGGCTAGAAAGGAGCCTAAAAGTCATGTAATCAAACATTTCATTTAATAGATGAAGAAACTATGGTTCAAATAGATCAAAATCCCAAAGGTAAATAAATGAAAAAGCCTGAATCTGAACTCTGACTCTTCTGCTCATAAAAGAAACAGAGAAGGGAATCACACCTGAATCCATTTATCAAAACACTAGTTTTATACACACACCATCCCCAGCCAATAAACTCAGTTTTCCCTCTTTCTCCTCAAGGTTTAGTCACACTCACCAGAAATTTGGAGTACTGCAGTTAGAAAGTCTCCAGCAATGTCAGTGGAATTGTGTGTCCTGGTATAGGTCCAGAGTTTCTCTCTCCAAGTTACCTCCTTCCTTAGCTTCTGGCGTGTCTATGAGGGAGGGGGGGGAGCAGCTTGGTGTGCCTCCCTCTTTTTTTCTAGCACCTTCACATCTCATGACACTGGAAGACTTTTATTCTTGTTTATACCAAGCCTTCATTCCTAGCTTGGCTCTGGAAATTCTCAGCATCCCCCCAGCAGCTGTTGTCTCTTTCACTGCTGGCTCCATTTTCCTTTTCCTCTATTGCCTAGTCTCTCAAGTATGAAGCCCTTGTCTTCCTCATGGTTGCTTTCCCCAGAAAGACTTGCTCTGAGCTTTAAATGTATATGCACCTTTGGGCCCTCTTTTACCCAGAACAGCCAGGACTGGAGCAGCTGGCCCAAGAGCTTCCTTTCTTTACGGATGAATTTTTCCATCTCAGGTGCCCTACAAGAACAAAAGTAACAATAAAACAGGGTTCCTTAACCTTTTTGAGTCACAAATACTTCAGCAGTCTGGGAAACACTAGAGACCCCTTCACAGAATAATATTTTAAGTATATAAAATACATAAGGTTACAAAGGAAACCAGTTCTATGGATTACATGCAATATGTATGTTTGCATATGCAGTGAATACAACATTCACTTGGTACACCTACATACTAAATATTTCTTACATATACACATGTGTGTACATATGTATGCCTAAATGTACATGCATGAGTATGTGTTATATAGGCATTCAAAATGGATTATACATTGTGTGCATGCATATATGTGCACAAATGTGTACAAATTATAAATTGGGCCTGTGTTATTTCTATACATGCACATATGTGAGTATACATTGCCTATGTCTATATATGTGGTCACAGGAATACACATGGGTATATGCATGTGCATTTACTATGTGCACACGTGAGCATTGTGCTTGGAGTATAGGCATGTGTGTACACACATTCATTATGTGTGCATGCACACAGGTGTGCATTGTATACTACATGCCTGTATGTCTCATCTGTATACTTGTATTCATAAGCATTGTATGCACATATGTGTGTGAATTCACTGTGCATATGCAAATACACTGCAGGTATGTGTACATATGCATACACATGCAAATACATTCAGTGACCCCCCCCAGGTAAAAAATCTCTGAAATAAAGGGAGATTCCTAGGGCACTGGGCAGCTTCTCATTGACACCTTCTAGAAGGTTGTGGGCACATGTTCATGGCACTTGCAGCAGTGGATGGGCTATGCTCTGAACCACTGGAGGCCATATCCACGTTGATGAGATGATTAGAGATGCATCAAAGCGTTCAATAATACAGTAATAATAATGCAGCTAGACTCAGGGTCATGGATTGAGTTCAGATTCCATCTCTACTACTTGTTGACTACATAACCTTAGGCAAGACCTTTAACCTCTCTGGACCTCAGTTTCTTCATCTGTAAAATAAGGACGTTAGATTGAGTTTTTTCTATGGTCCCTTCTCATCCCATCTGTATCATCCTATGATCAAAATGAGAAACAAGTGAAGGGGGAGGTTCCTGTGCTTTTATAATGGGCAGATCCCCACCCCCATACACACACACACACATACATGTACTCCTAACTTCTGGGGTAATCTGCCCCTCCTTCTTTCAACATCCCTTTGCTTTCCCAAACTTCCTAACTGCCAGCCCCAACTGCTTCTTTAGCCCATAGGTTGATCACAAATTCCTGGTTCTCCAAAGTTATTTGTCAGCAGGCTGAGAAAAGTATCTCTCCCCAAGATTGTGTCTGGGAAGCACCCACACTAAGAGTGACCCTTTTCTCTGGGAGTTGGCTATTTGTTTAGATTCCTTGCCTGACCATCTAGGTGAAAATACCTCATTGTGTGCCAGAGATACCATCCCTTTGCCAAACCATACAGAAAACATGAAAAAGTTCAACAGGTTTCTCTGGAAAATGAATGTAATGACAGAGACTGCCCCGGGCTGGTGCAGAGGGAATAATAATCTTAAATTGGCAAAGAAGCAAGTTGAATACCTCCTATCCCTCCCCATAAACAGATGACAAATCTCAACTTTTGCTGTGTTTCTGCCAGACTGAATGGATTTCACTTACTAGGATCATAATAAACAGTTTCCCTTAGGTCAGGCCCAGCATTTTTTTTATACCCAAGATGGTCATTGTTTCATCTCTTCTGTTTTTTGCAGGGCTAGAGTCTGGGTCAGGGAAGAGTGACAGACAGTCAGTCATTTCCAGGGTGCTTAACAGGTGCATGTCCTTGGTTGAATTGTATCCTACACAAAGCAGGTGGGATCAGATCATGGCTTGGTGGGATCAGGGAATTGATCCACAAGCATTTTCAAGTACCTACTACGTCCCAGGCACTGTGCTAGGCACTGAGAACACAAAGACAGAAATGAAATCGCCCCTATCCCCAAGGAGCTCACATCCTATAGGGACAAACAACACATACAAAATAAACAACAATGTAATTTGGAGGAAAACATGAGCAATTGGGGGCAAGGTGGAAAACAGCTTCTGAGAGAGCTTTCAAGGAAAATAGAAATCCTATGAGATTCAATGTGATGGAGATAAGGAGGGAGATTGATCAAGGCCTGGCAGGCCACCTGTTCAAAGGCAGAAAGATGAGAGACAAAACATGTTTGAGGAACAGTAAAAAAGTCTTTTAGGCTGGATTGCAGAGTAAATAAAGGGTGGGTTTGAACCAGGTTGTAAAGAACTTTAAACAGAGGTGCTTGTATTTAATGCTCAGGGTAACAGGGAGAGCTGGTGTTTATTGAGCAGAATGCCATGGTCAGAACTGTGTTTTAGGCAATCATTTTCAATGCCTGCAGGGAGTGGAGAGAGTTGAGGCAAGGTAGATCAGTTAGCGACCTAGTGCAATAATTCAGGAGAGAAGTTAATGACCATATCAGTGGCAATGTGAGTGCAGAAGAAGAGACAGGTATGAGAGATGCTGTGGAGGTAGGACTGACAAGGCTCCAGAGCTGATTGGATATGAGGGATTAGGGCAGCTAGAGTTGCTTTGATTTTGAGGTTATAAACGTGAGTGACTGGAAGGGGGTGAGGTCCTCAATATAAATAAGGAAGTTTGAAAGATGTTTGGGTTTTGAGAGTAAAGAGCATGAGTTCTGTTTTGGAGAGGTGTTCAACCTCATAAGACCAACTCATAGGACTCCCATGGAACATCTGGGTAGAAATATCTAATAGGCAGTTAGTTATGTAGGACTGCTATGTGACCTGGTGGATAGAGCACCTGACCTGGAACAGGAAGACTTTAGTTCAAGTCCACTCTCAGACATTCACAAACTGTGTGACCCTGGGAAAGTCACTTAACCCTGTTTTCCTCAGTTTCCTCATCTGTAAAATGAGCTGGGGAAGGAAATGGCAAACCACTCTAGTATCTTTGCTAAGAGAATCCCAAATGGGGTCACAAAGAGTCAGACACAGCTGGGAAATGAGTGAAGAACAACAGTGTGGGACTGGAGATTGGGAAACAGGCTAGTGCAGACAAGGGAGGGAAAGGCCAGGTAGCACTGGGACAGGTCAGCTGCAGAAAAACCAGGCAGACCAAAGCAACTGCCTGGCTTCAAGTCAGAAATGCTCCAGTGAAAGGTAATTCTAATGAAGTAGGAAACTGTAGAACAAACAGTGCTGGGCGTCAGATCAGAAGAGCTGGTAAATCTTCTCCAAACTCCCTAGGTAGTCTTGGACAGGTATTAACTTCTCTGGACATTAATTTCCTTATCCATAAAATGAGGGGTTTGAACTGTGCTACGTACTCCTACATCTCTAAATCCTAATAGAAATAATACCTACACACAGAGAGGGATTGGGAAGTAGAAGGAAGCCTATGGATCATCTAGTCCAGCTCTTCTTAAACTGTGAGTCTCAACCCAATGTGGGACCTAGAAAAATTTGACAACAGTAAAAGGTTTCTGAACGAGCAACAACCAAAAGTTAATTAAAAATCAAACAAGTAATGAATCTGATTTGTCTCTGGCAGTGCTTGCCCATGTTGCCCAAGCTGCATCGGGCAGCTTCATTGCGGCCTTGGTTCTGAACACAAAGCATGTGCACTTTGTACTGCACATGCCGTCAGGCCGCACGATTCTGTAACACTGCAAAATGTGAGAAGAGGTCATGAGTAGAAAAAATCTGAGAAGTCCTGATCTATTTCAATCTACTGATTTTATAGATGAGAAAACTGGAGCCCAAAGAATTTAAATGTTCTACCCAGAGTCACATAGTAAGGTATTAAGGGTAGAAGTTGAATACTCATTTTAAAGCCCTGAAGCCAAATTCAACACTAGTCCCACTGCAACACAATTCCTCATACTGCTATAGTGCCTTAAGGCTTACATACTTGCTTCCTGATAATTATCTGAGTATTGTGGTCCCATTTACAGATGAACAAACTAAGGTTCAAGAAATGTGAAGTGATACACCCACAGACACACAACTAACACGTATCAGAAGCTCACACCTTCTGATTCTGCACCAAGTACAGTTTCCACTGGACAACAAGACCAGCTTACAGGGAGGCAAGGGTCCTTTCAGAAAGGACACAAGAAGGATGAGGCAATTCAATGCTCAATGGTAAGCCAAAAGTAGAGACCAAAGTCCAAGCAGTGAGCATCTTCAGGGCAAAGACCAACCCCCCCCCACCCAAAAAAAAAGATGAAGGTTAGAACAAGAGTCAGTCCTGAAAGTAGGTGTTGTCAAAACTGCTCTTTCATTGTTTCATCCCTGCCAAGGCTGCATAATCACTATGCTCCCCTCATTTTTGTCTTGTTTGATGTTATGTATCACAGAATAATAGCAATTCTTTTTTTTAGGGTTTTTTGGGGTTTTTTTTTGCTTTTTGGAGGGGGAAAGGCAGGGCAATTGGGTTAGCTGACTTGTCCAAGGTCACCCAGCTAGTAGGTGTTAAGTGTCTGAGGTCAAATTTGAACTCAGATCTTCCTGACTCCAGGGCCATTGCTCTATTCACTGCACCACCTAGCCACCCCCCAAAAAATAGCAATTCTGTCCAAAAAGAGTATGTTGCCCAAGACTTCTGATCCCAAGGATTCCACAGTCCCTACCACATCATGCCCTTAGCATTAGGCAGCAGCAACTCCATAAGGTCTCAGGAAGAGGCAAATTATGGGAGTTGGGATGGTGGGGGGGGGGCTCTTTTTAATCCCAGAATCCTACTCCCCCAGGTGAAAAGAGATATTCTAGCTTCCTGAAAACAGGCAGCACATACCCAGAAAACTACACATGAAACCTCAGGAACCCATATGCCTCAATTTCATCATTGCCACACTCAAAAGTACAGCCAAGAGAACTCATAGAGGCTAAACTTGAGGGACATACCCAAGAGCCCTCTCTGCTGATTCTAGGCTTCCCAGTCATGCCCACAAATCTCCTTTGGCTCCACCTCTGTTCTGCCCTCAAAGACAAAGTCTGCTATTCCACAGAGCACCAACTGCTTTCACTCTCTGCTTTTCCGTAAGCACAGTTGCCTATAAGATAATAAATAATAGTAATAGCATTTATATAGCATTTTATGGTTTTCAAAACACTTTATAAATATTATTTCACTTAATTTTCACAACAACCAGGTGGCCAAGGTCTCCCACTGCATCAGAGGCCATCGCCAGTTGTCCTGACCTATATCTTGCCACTGTACTCTGATGACTCTGGAGGAGACATTGAGGCTGATGACTTTGCCCAGCTCTGCCTCACTTAAATCCAACACCCTTGCAAGACAAGATGCTGATGCCATCGGTCCTCTTCCAGAATGAAGGATGGATACTAACAAACGATAAACAACCAGGAGGTTAGGTGTTATTGTATCTCCTTTCTATAGACAAAGAAACTGAGTCACAGAGAAGTTCACTGACTTTCCTAGGATTGAACAGCTAGGAAGTATCTGAAGCTGAATTTGAATACAGGTCTTCCCGACTCCAAGTCCAGTATTCTATCCACTATGCCACCTAGTTCCCTATAAATAAAATATTAATTCTGCAGGATAGGCACTGTACCTATGATTTCACTGATATAAGGAGCTCCCAGATCAAGGGTAGGGAACCTGAGACCTTGATTTGGATTCAGCCAAAGGGCTGCACTTGAGGACCTACAGGGTGATGTGTGACCTCGAGGCCACAGGTTCCCCGCCTCTGTCCCAGATGCTGAAACTTCCTCTATCGTAGCAGGTCAACACCTTCACCCAACTTATAGTCTGGGAAAATTGCCTAGATCCTTTGTAAGTGACTTGCTGATGGTCACACAACCAGTAAATGTCAGGAGGGACTTGACCAGCTCTCTATCTACTATCCCCTGCTATCTCCATCCCCACACCATACAACCAAACTGGACTACTAGATAATCTTTACTATGCAGTGTTTCCTACTTCAGTAAATTTGTTCATGCCAGCTACTGTGCCTGTATCATACTCCCACCTCATCTCTATCTTTCAGAATTCTTCTCCTCCTTCAGAACTCAGCTAAGGAGCATATCTTCAAGGAAGCTATCTCTGATCCTCTCTTCCTATCTTTACCCCAGCTCTGGGAAAATGTTCTCTCCCTCCCTCCTCAAAGTTTCCCAAAGTACTTTGCCTGGAACTCTCCTTTTTCCCTTAACCCCCTCACAGGTCTGATGTTTCTCTATATGCATGACATGTCTGTCCCTCTCTGCCCCATCACCATCAATGCAATGTAAGATTCCTAAGGCAGTAGCTAGGTCATCTTTTAGCTTTGTTTCTGAAGCTTCTGGCACCATGTCTTACACATAGTAAGTCTTTAGTAAGTATATGCTGAAATGAAATGAGCAGGTTTGGCTACAGTATTCCTGGACAGGAATTCCAATTAATTCCAAGGTAATTGTTAGCCAACTTCATGGAGATTCAAGAGTCACGAAACAGGAAATTTTCTCAGGGCAGACTGCCTTGCCATGCATAAGCTTCACTGGCACTTTCTGACAGCACTGTGGGTCAGTCAGTTAACAAACATTTAGAAAGGACATGTACTAAACATTGGCATACAAAGAAAAACAAAAAGAAGAAAAGAAATAAGCATTTATCCAGCACCTACTATGTACCAGACACGATGCTAAACACTTTACAAATGTTATGTCATTTGATTCTTGCAACATTCCTGGGAGCTACTATTATCCTCATTTTACAATTAAGGAAACTGAGGTAAACAGAGGTTAAGTAATTTGCCCAGGGTCATATTGCTAGCAATATCTGAGGCTGGATTGGAACTCAGGTCTTCCCGACTCCTGGCCCAACTCTCTATTCACTGCTTCATCTAGCTGCCTCTAGATGGTCCCAGCCCTCAAGTAACTCACAGTCCACTTCAGGAGACACTGGGAAAACAATTACATGCATCCAAGATATAGACAGTGTAAATAGAAGCCTCACTTTGTTCTCATAGTAATACTGACAGAAACAAGAATAAATGAGAAGCAAAGTCAAGTTTTCATTGTAGTAAAAAAAAAAAAAAAGCCCAGGAATACATCTCATTCTAGAGCCAGGCACAAGGCAGTAGGGTGAAAATGGTAGGTTCAGCAGGATAAGGCACCTAAGTGTCACAGTGGATAGGGTGCCCTGCCTGGAATCAAGAAGACCTGAATTCAAATTCAGCCTCAGACTCTTACTAGCTATGTGATCTTGGGTAAGTCACTTAACTCAGTTTCCTCATCTGTAAAATGAACTGGAAAAGGAAATAGCAAACCACTCTAGTATTTTTGCCTAGAAAAACCCAAATGGGGTCATGAAGGGAGTCTGAAATAACTGAACAACAACTGATGCAGACTAATGGACCCTAGATAAGAAAAATGAGACAGAATCAAGTAATTTATAGAGGAAACAATAACAGTTGTTGACCATTGTGCCCACTGAAGCATCTTTTATACTGGGTAGTACACCACACTCTAATGAACTATTTGCTCCCTTGCAGCTCAGGCAGCCCTAACTTCTCCCACAAATATTCATTTTGGGGGTTCTTTATCCTTGGGTCTAGTATATACAGTGTGGCCTAGCAAAAAGAATGATACTCTTGAAATTAAGAAACACCAGTTCAAGTCTTGAATTTGAGATTTCCTAAAAATGTCATTTAACCTCTCTCAAGTCTCAATTTCCTAATCTGTAAAATAGAGATGCTAATCCTTTCATTGCCCATATCATAGGTTGCTGTTAAGGAAAGTTCTGTAAACTATTTTTTGGGGGGGAGGAGGGTGGAGACTAGAACTGTGATTCCACTGGTACTGGGGCTGCAAGTGAGGAATTCTCTCTTCAACTACAGAGTAGCTAGCACCTTCTTCTCTGTAAGTTTTAGACAGTTGCCTGTGGCATTGAGAGATTGTCCAGGTTTTCCTGACTTCAAAGTCATTTCTTTACCATGCCATCTTGCCTCTTCAATTGTAAACTTTAAGGTCTCTGAAAATGTGGACTGTTATTATGGCCTATTGGCAGATACCATGTAACAGCCTGAAATCAGGTAGAATTTATTGGCCAGTCACTGCTGCTTAGGATGCCCCTTGCCACCGGTTTCTTCACATATGCAAAGACTTGTCCCTTCAGGAAAATCCCTTATTTTTCACAATAACAGAGAAAAAGATTACAAGAAGGGAGAAAGGATCTATAACACTGTAGCAGCAACCACACTATCATACCCAGAATGGCTGCTGGCATGGGTTCCAAGATCTGCTTTCCTAGGAAAGATAGCTATTCGAGGGGTCAACAATCTTTTTTAATTACATTCATTAGTTCAGGAGAAAAATCAGCACTCTGAACTTCAGAGAAAATATGAGCATAGAAATAACAACCAATAGACAGAGCTTCTAACAATCTGAGAAATTATTACAGATAGACAGATCCAACTGTCTGACCAAGGTACTACATACCTAGTTAAAGAAACACCAACATCTGGGTTTGGGTTTTTCAAGGGAGGGGGCACTCCTTAACAGCTACCCAGAGTCTCTTCTGGTCAAATCACAAGAACTCTTTTCCAATGAGTGAGCCCCAAAGCAAAATGCTAACCTCAGAGTAGACATAGATATACCCTTTTTAGAGCCAGAGGGCATCACAACCCTCATGACTCAGTACCTAATTAGAAATTAACAAAAGGTGGGAAAGCCTTTCTACAAGTAAGTCTCCCCTAAGTAAGCTTCCCTTAATGGGCTCCACTTCAGTGAGGCCTATTAATGGGTGGGGAAGATCTTATATTCCACTAACATTACAAACATTCTCCCCATTTTGAGGTGAGGAACCAAAGTAACAAATACAAGTGCAGTTTCCAGGTGGGGATATGTGAGGGAGGGGCCCTCTTCCTACCTACTTCAGAGAAGATACATGTATCCTCTGACAGTTTCCTATGGTCCACAGCAACAATTTTAATTGGTTACTGAGACCAAATTCCATGGCTATACCACAAGGATAATCTGAATCCAGCCCCTCAGGATTTCCATTTTCCTAATGGCCTTGAAATATAAGGATGACCTTCTGAGATCCATAGGGTCTGTAGATCTGTCTCAAGTTCCAAATCACCAACCAATTAAAAATGTCATCATAGCTGATTGAATGCCATCAAATACATCTGTGGCTGTTCTGAAGTGGGGAAGGGACCCTCCATCCCACATCCCCAAAAAGGGGGTGCCACTTAGACTTAAAATTCAATTGTTCACTGCGGAAAAACATGATGTGTCTCTATTTTAAAACTGTGTGTGCTTTGTTTAAGATGCTATGTGAACAGGATATACTGTCTTCAGAATTAGAAACCTGCCTGAGAGTAAACTGAAAATCTGCAGAGGGTCATTAAGAAATAAGTTGTACATTCGTATCAAGTTAGCTGGCCAGGGGAACTCTTGAATGGAAAAATTAAAAGAATAGAAAGTTGTACATTGTGTATTTGCGGCTTCATGCACATTCATCTTTTTTATTATACTGTTATGGAAATGCTTGTTTTATTTCCTAAATTCAAAATAATTAATTAAATAAATAAATAAGAAGCATACATACTCTAAAAAAAAGAAAAGAAAACTACAATCATAGGGTGCTCCCATGTATGTGTACACACAGCCTGGTTGTAATACCCTCTCTGCTATCTTTAGCCAAGCCTACTCAATCAGAAAGACAGTTTCTTCCCCATGCCAAAAAAAAAAAACCAGAAAAACTGAATCATGTCAGGAGTCAGGCTTGAATAGTCATGGATCCTTCGAGGCATTTGAATGAGTAGGGCTGCTATAGCAGGGCACCAGACCAATGAAGCCAGCAAATTTCCCATTTTTGCCCCTATACCATTCCTCTCAGCCGGGCCCATCCCTCTAGTTCTTGTCCAACTGCCAAGAGTCTACTGTAATTCTGTCCCAGGTCACCTTCCATTTCTGATCTTCCCTATAATGTGTCCTGTTTTTTTTAGTCATTTCTTTTCAATACCATGCTTATGTTTTCATGATCTCCATTTATGGTACTTAGCTATTTCCATTGTCTAACGCTACATGATGTACCTCATCTCCATCCTGGCTTCCCTGCCCTTGGCCAGAACCTTCTGGACACAAGGGAACTAAAAAACTCCCCATGAGTTCAGTATTTCACACCCTGCCCGCCATGCACAAACCCAACCACACTAACAACCTATCTTGAATCCTCAGTCAGTCAAGACTCAGCTGTTCTCTGATGGCCTCTCAGGAGGTTGAAGGCCAGATTAACCCTTTCACCTCATAGTGCACAACAGCTGGGTCTTGACAGGTGATTAGACAGATTGAGCTAAGTAGAGTGACAACGTCTACTATAGACTCTACACCAGCAAAGAATTCTCATTTTAAGCCCAAAGCAATGGAATGTTTCTCCTACCTTATCCTCGATGATAAACGGATGGAAGCTGAGCTTAGCTAACAGTCTCAACTCCTAGTTATTTGGCTGGGATGCTCAGTACCAGGAGTTTCCCTCCCCATCCTTCCCACCAGGATTAGTTAATCATCAAGGGGCCCTCACTCTGGCTATAGTCATTCTATCAGTCAGCAGCCTGAGGGAGCTCATCCCTCCCTACTACCATAAGCAGTCCCCACACACAGGAAAGACTAACTAGGGCAGAAAGCCAAGGGGAAAAAAAGCAACTCAAAGATGGTTCTGTGAGAGAGTAATCCACAATCCTCTCTTCCTTGTCCCTGGCCCTGTCATTTAATGGAAAGACTTTGAGTGGGTATTTCATAAACCCCAGGAATTGTGGCCAAAACCCTCAAGTCACAAAACAAGGGAATTCTGTGGATGAGAGAGATACAGAGAGAGAGAAAGAGAGAGAGACAGAGAGAGAGAGAGAGAGACAGAGACAGAGACAGAAAGAAACAGAGAGGGACAGAGACAGAGACAGACAGAAACAGACAGACAGACAGGGAGAGAGGGATGAACTGGGAGAGAGAGGAGAGAGACAGAAACAGAGAAAGACACAGAAAAAGAGACAGAGAGAGAACCAGGCAACAGTCATAGAGCTATACCTTTCTAATGAGCTGCTAAAGAGACTGGATTTATAAGTCAATAAACATTTGCAGATTGAGGGCTCAGTATCTGAACTGCACCCTCTGGAATGAATCTTCTTTTTCTCCACATCTGGCAATTTGCAGTAGAGGGTTGGGACTTAGGAGGGAACTGAAAGGAAGGGGGCTGGGTGGTTAAAAACAGCCCATGCAGCAAAGGCAAAGTGGCTGACTCCAAGCTGTGATAAATCTCTTCTCCCCTCCTCCCCCCACCTAGCACTATTCATCTTAACAGTCATCACTGGGCCTCAAGTCAGAGGATGCCAGTTTCAAACCATCTTGCTTCCTTAACTTTGGGGTTTGCTTGGCACACAGTAAATCACTCCAGCCAAGTGCTTTGGCTTTTCTGATTAGCCTATGGCACTCACTGGGATATGTGTGTGTGTGGTGGGGGGGGGAGGGCGGAGGAGGTGGCTATCAAGAACCCATGGGAATAGGTAAGATTCAACTTAGGTACTCCTGAGAATGTAGGCAGGCCAAGCTGCCCAAGGCACTCAAGGAGAGGGTTTCTAGAAGGGATCTCAATGGCCCTGGAGCATAATATAAAGACTGGTTTCACATCCTCATTGTCGCTATTGCCACATTCCACACTCCCCCAGAGATCTTGGCCTACTTCCATACCACTGCATGTATGTCTGATTGAGTCCTAGGGGGTCAGTAAACATAAATAAAGACATATACTGGTGAGGACCATACACATGGCCAACTCATCAAAAGACCTGTCTTCAAGAGTAGTAAATATGCATAGCTAACAGTCACTTTGCCCTACAGGAGGTAATTATAATCACACATCAAAAAGTACCAGATGGGGCAGCTAGGTGGCACAGTGGATAGAGCACCAACTCTGGAGTCAGGAGGACCTGAGTTCAAATTCAACCTCACACACTTGACACTTATTAGCTGTGTGACCTTGAGCAAGTCAAGTAACCCTGATTGCCTTGATGAAAGAAAGAAAGAAAGAAAGAAAGAAAGAAAGAAAGAAAGAAAGAAAGAAAGAAAGAAAGAAAGAAAGAAAGAAAGATAGAAAGAAAGAAAGAAAAACCCTATGAGAAATTCACCTTTACTGGCCATTATCAAAAACAATCATGTTACTTCTAGAAAAGTCAGAAGGCTTAAAGCAACAAGGAGGTATGGTGAATAGAGTCCTGGGTCTGAAATTAGGAAGACTTGAGTTCAAGTCAGGCCTCAGACATGTACTAACTGTGGGACCCTCAACAAGTTACTTAACCTCTGTTTGCCTCTGTTTTCTCATCTGTAAAGTAATATTAGCATCTGCCTCCCAGGGTTGTTGTAAGGACCAAAAGAGACTGATCAGGAGATGAAAGCAAGATGGTGGAGTAAAAGTAGGAACTTGTCTGAGCTCATGTTCCAACCACCTCCAATCCCTGTAAAATATGACTTTAAATGAATTTTAGAGCTACAGAACCCACAAAGTGACAGAGAGAAAAAAATCTCCCACTGAAGGAAGCCTAGCAGGCCAGCAAGAAGGGTTTATTGCACAAAGCTGGGAACTGAGCAGTCCTGCATGAACTGTGCTGGCCCCAACCTGTGGCACCCCAACCAGCAGCCCAGACCTGCCAGAGCAAACTTCAGGAGAGTGAATCACATACAGCTGTGGCTGTTTCCATACTTCTCAACCTATAAATTCCAAAGAGAAAGTAAAAGGTCAGTAGGGAAGTCTGTAGGAACTGGGAGACAGAAGAGTGCAGTCCAGCCCCTGTCCCTGGGGTGAGAGGTGGCCGAGGCCCAGAGGCTGCAGCTGCTGCAGCATGGATGCCTTTGGAGCTCCTGGCCTGCAGATAGCAGGGAGATCAAGTGACCATTCAGAGGGTAATCACTCTTGCTTTGAACTGCTTGGAACTAGATCGTGGTCTTAGGTAGTGGTCCTGGGGTGAGAAACATCTGTGTGTCAGAGCTTGTGGTGTCTGTAGAGAGGGCACCTACATCATAGTTCTGGCAACTGCAAAAACCCCAGCAATTTGGGACACAGCAATCTGCACTCTATAAGTAGAGTTCTACTGTGGCAAAGAGCTCAAAAGTCAAGTAATTGGCTGGCAAGGTGAGCAAGTAGAGGAGGCACAATCAGACCATAGAATCCTTTTTGGGGGACTAAAAGGATCAAAACGTGGAACCAGAAGAAGACAACAAAGTCAAAATTCCTGCATCAAAAGCTTCCAAGAAAAATATGAATTGGTTACAGCCCATGGAGGAGCTCAAGAAGGATTCTGAAAAGCAAGTAAGAGAAGTGGAGAAAAAAATGGGAAAAGAAATGAGAATGATGCAAGAAAATCATGAAAAGTGACTCAATAGCCTGCTAAAGGAGACCCAAAAATGCTGAATAAAATAAAACCTCAAAAAATAGACTAACTCAAATGGCAAAAGAGGCCCAAAAAGCTAATGAAGAGAATGCCTCAAAAAGTAAAACTGGCCAGATGGAAAAGGAACTTCTATAATTCACTGAAGAGAATAATTCCTTCAAAACTAGATTGGAGAAATGGAAGCTAATAAATTTATGTTAAATCAATATACTATAAAACATATACAAACAAATGAAAAAATAGAAGGCAATGTGAAATATCTCATTGGGAAAACCAGTAACTTGGAAAATAGATCCAGGAGAGATAATTTTAAAATTATTGAACTACCTGAAAGCCATGATCAATAGAAGAGCCTAGAAATCATCCTTCAAGAAATTCTCAAGGAAAATCACCCTTATATTCTAGAACCAGAGGGCAAAATAGAAATGGAAAGAATTCACTGATCACCTCTTGAAAAAGATCCCAAAAAGAAAACTCTGAGGAATATCATAGCCAAATTCCAGAGTTCCCTGATCAAGGAGAAAATATTACAAGCTGTCAGGAAGGAACAATTTGAGTATTGTGAAAACACAATCAGGATAACACAAGATCTAGCAGCTTCTACATTATGGGATCAAAGGGCTTGGAATATGATATTCCAGAATTCAAAGGAGCTAGTATTAAAACCAAGAATCACCTACCCAGCAAAAATGAGTATAATGCTTCAGCAGAAAATATGGTAATTCAATGAAATAGAGGATTTTGAAATATTCTTGATGAAAAAACCAGAGCTGAACAGAAAATTTGACTTTCAAATACAAGAAGAAAGAGAACATGAGAAGGTAAACAGGAAAAAGAAACCATAAGGAACTTATCAAAGTTGAACTATTTACATTCCTACATGGAAAAACGATAATTGTAACTCATGAGACTTTTCTTCTCAGTATTAGGACAGTTGAAGGGAATATATATATATATATGTATATGTATACATACATATATGTGTATGTATAGGAGGGTGTATGTGTATATAAATACATATGTGAGTGTGCATATATGTATGTACATATATACATAGACAGAAGGCACAGGATCAGTTTAATATGAAGGGATGATATCTAAAAAATAAAATTAAGAGGTGAGAGAGGAATATATTGGGAGGAGACAGGGAAAGATAGAATAGAGTAAATTATCTCATATAAAAGAGGCAAGAGAAAACTGTTACAATGGAGGGGAAGAGCAGGAAGGTGAAAGGGAATGGGTCAACCTTACTCTCATCTAATTTGGCTTAAGGAGGTAATAACATACACACTCAATTGGGTATCTTGCCCTACAGGAAAGTAGGGTGGAAGGGGATAAGAAGGGGGATGACAGAAGAGATGGCAGATTGGGGGAGAGGGTAGTTAGAAGCAAACACTTTTGAAAGGGGAAAGAGTCAAAGTAGAAAACAGAGTAAGTGAGGGGCAGGATAGGATAGGATGGAGGGAAATATAGTTAGTCTTTCACAATATCACTATTATGGAAACCTTTGCATAACTACACATGTACAACCTATATTGCATTGCTTTTCTTCCCAGGGGCATGGGTGAGGAAGGAAGAAGGGAAAGAATCTGGAAATCAATGTTCTAAAAACAAAAGTTATTTTAAAAAAAATGTTTTTTTACATGCATCTGGGAAATAAGATATACAAGCACTGGCATATAGAAATCCATCTTGCTCTACTAGAAAGTTGGGGGTGGGGGATGAGGGAGGATATAAGAGAGAGAAGATTGGGGGAAAGGGTATTCAGTAGGCTCACTATCTTGGGGTGGGGGTGGGGGAAAGACAGGAAATGTTCTAATTCAAAATCTTGTGGAAATGAATGTTGAAAACTAATAATAAATAAATAAAGGATTTTTTTTAAAGAGACTAATCCTTGTTCATCACTGGTCCAAAACTTTTCCCCTTCCAGAGGCTGTTATCTAGTGGAATAGCCCTCAGGAAACCAGGTGCACCTCCATACCACGATGATCTCACAGGAGTCTTTAATGGAGCTAGATTTCCTAGAGCATGGAACATGATTCAAATTCATGATTTGTAAAGCAATTTGCACCATTGAAGGCACTTAATACATGTTTATTATCATCATCTTCTTCATCATTGTTGTTGTTGTTGCCTTTGGGGCACATGCCATGAATGGCAGGCTGAGCTATATCCTTAGTGATAATGGGATTCATTCTCCTTTCCACTGTATGTTTTGTGTGGCTCTCCACAATTATCTGGAGGAGTGGAGTCCTACTTGTATGTTCTGCAGGGGCAATGAAGATCTCTAGGGAGACTTCACTCGTCTTTATGAGCCTGAGAAATTATAAGAGTAAGCTAAAAATTTTACTCCGGTTACATAAATCTCTTTGGTAATTTGCCTATGAGGAAATTCATCCCTGGATTGTGTTGGTTAGCACAAATCTGAAAGTGACCTCTAAGATGTTTCCTTCTCTTCACTTAGCATCAGAGATAGGAAGCAAGCAAAAGAAATGGCCTCTGAATGAATCCAGGAACACAAGAACTTGGGGCCTCAAGACATGCTATAGACAAGTGGCCTTGTAGTTAGAGTACTGAACATGGCCCCAGAATCCAGGTTCAGACACTTGCTAGCTTCTTCAGCCTGTTTCCTAATCTGTAAAATGGGGGCAATGATGGTACCTGCAATGATTTTTGTGAGGATAACATGGAATAATGTTTTTAAAGTGCTTTAAAGTACTATATAAATTCTTTTTTTTTTTTTTTAAAGCAATTGGGGTTAAGTAACTTGCTCAAGGTTACACGGCCAGTTATTTCTGGGTGTGGTGCTGAGTGTCTGAGCCCGGGATTTGATCTCCAGGTCGTCCCAACACTGGAACCGGTGCTCTTACTCACTGAGCCACCTGGCCGCCCCTGAGCAATTGGGGTTAAGTAACTTGCTCAAGGTTACACAGCCAGGTGTTTCTGGGTGGGTGCTAAGTGTCTGAGCCCAGGATTCGATCTCCAGGTCTTCTCAACACTGGAGCCGGTGCTCTTACTTGCTGTGCTACCTGGCTGCCCCAATACTATATAAATTCTTGTTGTTAGAGTATCAGATAGCAAAAAAGTAGCATAGATACAGCCACCTTAATGGTTCAATAAAGAAAAAGCCAAACTTATAAGACAGATACATCATGGAAGATTATTTAAAATACACACATACAAAAATTGCTTTCTTTTTCAAAAGATATTTCCCAAAATAATAAGTTCTCCTTACTCCAGATTTACTTTTAAAAAAAACAAGATGCCGTCTATCAATATTGATCGCAAACCCTTCTTCATACCTTAGCATATGGTTTTATAAGTTTCCAAGACCAATAATCGTTCCACACCCAGAGGCAGAGCTCTGGGGAATGAACCTTGCTGAATTTATCCGGGGTTGGTCCTTGTCCATCACTGGTCCAAAACCTTTCCCACTTGGTAGGACCCTCCAGAGGCTATCTCCTGGAATAGCCCTCAGGACTCAGGGACACCTACTTCCACACCAGGAGGAAGTCACAGGAGTCTTTAATGGAGCTAAACTTTTCTCAAGCATCGAATGTAATTCAATTCACAAAACCTTGGTTTATAAATTATATAATTTATTGGGGTTGCAGGGCCAGTCTGTGACTGGTTATAACTACAAAGTGATAGGGTTAACTTTTCCTGTCACAGGATTTCAATAGGCACACACATCAGTCAGGTAGGCTATGGTTGGGGTTCTCAGTGTCATAGCAGCCAATATCACGGGGGCAACGTGCCTGTCAATCAGGATGCCCAGGCCATGTGTCAGAATAGCAGGGCATAGGACATCTGTCTGCATGTCAGCAGCTAGGACATGATAGGCCTGCATGTCAGGATGCAAGCAACTGATAAACCAAGTGATTTGTTTGATTATAATGGAGAAGGCGGATGCGGCAAGTCATCAAACATGAAGCTTAAGACAGCAAGGAAGTCTTTCAAAACCACCATTGACTTCAACTCATAAATTCAATACAAAGTCAGATTTGATGAAAGAACCTCGACCGTAGTTCAGAAGCTTCTTCCTCCTCCTTAGAGTTGGCAAAGAAATGAGAGGTAATATGGTACAGTGGACAGAAACCTCTGGAGTCAGAGGACCTGAATTCAAACCCCAAGTGTGCCAATTAGTACCTGTGTGACCTTAAGCAATCAAGCATTTACTGAGCAGTGCTATGTGCCAGGCATTGGAAATACAAAGGTAAAAATAAAACAGTCCCTGACCTCAAAAAAGATTTTATTCTATCAGGGGGGTGATAAGATGTGCCTGCATGAGTATATACAAGAATAGATACTGAGCCTCTGATTTCATTAGTAGAAAATAATTCTCTCTACTAAATGTAGCAAGAGTACCAAGAAATCATTCACATGAGGTCCTTACTTGAACTAAACTGCCAAGTGCTCAAACTCTGCTTCAGAGAGTGCAATCCCGACTGGCTGGACACATTGATCAAATACAAAACATAGGCTTAACAAAAAGACTGTTTTATGGAGAATCACACAGGGCAAACATTCACATGGTGGGCAGAAGAAGCAATACAAGGACACTCTCAAAGTCTCTCTCAAGAACTTTGGAATTGATTGTGTGACATGGGAGACAATGGCACAGGACCACTCAGCATGGCATGCCCACATCAGAGAAGGTGCTATGCTCTATGTATGAGCAAAGCAGAATTGAAGCAGTTCAAAGGAAACACAGGATGTGCAAATTTGGAGAATCCATCCCAAATGTTCACGCAGACTATTTGTGCTTGACCTGTGGTAGAGCATTCCAAGCTCCTATTGTTCTGATCAGCCACAGTCGGACACACTGAAACTTGACTTTAACATAGTGATGTCATTTTTGGTCCCCTTCAAGAATGAAGGACAACAACCAACCAACCATGTGTGTCCAAGGCAGAATTTGAACCCAGGTCATTCTGGCTCAAAGGCCAACTTTCTACACACACTGCCTCTGAAATATATGCATATATGCATGTAAGTATACATATGTGTGTATATGTGTATGTGCAGATATAGGTATAGATCTCAAAGTCACTTAGGAAGGGAGGGGGAGGGCCCTTAGAAGAAGGGGGTTTCAGATAAGGCTCTGTGTAGGAAGTGGCATTTGGACTGACTGAACTCAAGGTAACCAGGTCATCAGAGAGATAGAATACACAAGGAAATATATTCCAGGCATGAAGAACAGCCTCCACAAAGACATAGAATAGGAAGTTAAAAGCTAGAGTGAGATATATAAGGAAGATCAGTTTCATTAGACCATAAAGGGTACAAAGGGAAGCAATATATAAAGGCAAGTCAATTGATCTCTCTGGGCCTCAGTTTCCTCATCTGACTTCAAATGCAGTGCTGTTATCATTAGTATTGTTCATAATGTCAACGAACCAAAAATCTTGTTAATATTCTTCCTTCCAGTGGTGTATATGTTAAACTATCCATTCCTCACACTGTACAATTCTTGTCCATGTCTTCTCAACCTTTCCATCAGTTCTAATCCTATCATTCTATTTTACACCAGCTCTTTATACTTCAATCTTACACAGGCTGTCCCAAAAGTCTTAGCGTAGTTTAACAGCTTAAAAAAAAAATGCAATTATAGCAATTCCCAAAGTGGTTCAATGAATACCGATAAATGACAATCCAAACTGATTAGACTTTAAAAAAGACATAGGTTAGAGTTATTAATGGTTTCATCAAGTTTGTGGAATCAATCACCATGCCTAGCTTCAAAGGAATCTTTGTCTCTTAGAACTGTTGGGTTCATACCAGGAGAGATAAGTGAGACTGAGAGTGGCTGTTACTTCAAAAGAAATATATTAGAACCTACTCAGTGCCCCTTTGGAATAGTAGATGAAAGAACACGTCCTAAGGAATAGCTTTGTACTTGCTCTGAGATAAAAAAAAAAACACAAAGGCAAGAAAGTTCCTGCTTTCAAGGAACTTATATTACAATGGAGGGAGACAACACATTTGGTGGAGTCGTAATCAGAGAAAGACACTCTAGGAGTTAGAGATGTACTAAGTTGATCCATAAGGCGGTCAATTGACATACCCTTTGCAGAAGTAGGGTAGTATTAATTTAATTACTGTTTCAGTAGCAAGAGGTAGGGGAGGAATTGGTATAATGACAAAGTAAATGGCAAAACAGTCCAGGTGGGCTGTGAAGCATGTCTGGGTTTTGGCTAGGTAAAAGTGGAGTAAATGAGTTTTTACTTGCCCTCTCACCAAGTGAGATAGTTCAGCCCTAGGGTAAGAGTACCACAGCTAATACAACTACCTCCCATAGGGACTGGGGGCATGTTGCTTAGAGGTCTGATGTAGGTGGAGAAAAGCAAAATAATAGCAAAACCGGTCAGGTAATAAGATGAGATGTGAAGAAGCAACATATTTTACATTATCTTGTTTAGTAATCATATACACTCTCATTTGATAATGAAATAGTTTCTCTTCAGGAAGTAAGAAGAGAAGGATAGAAGGAAGGAGGGAAGGAAGGAAGGAAGGAAGGAAGGAAGGAAGGAAGGAAGGAAGGAAGGAAGGAAGGAAGGAAGGAAGGAAGGAAGGAGGGAAGGAAGGAAGGAAAAGACTTTAAGCCCACCCCATTCCAATGTTCCTTTGCAACATCTCTTGATAATGCCCCTTTCTCTCCTCTGCCTTTGCCACCAGTCTTGTGCAGGCCCTCATTACCTCACACCTAGACTACTGTAATAATCTTCAAGTGGATTTATTTGCTTCAAGTCTCTCCCCACTCCAATTCATCTATCATTCAGCCAGTAAAGTAACATTCCTAAAGCACAGGTCCAACTTTGTCATTCCACTACTCAATAAACTCCATCGTGTCTCCCTATTGACTCCAAAAGCAAATACAAAGTGTTCTATTTGGCACTGAAAGCCCTTCATAATCTCTTACCTTTCCAGTCTTCTTACACTTTACTCCCCAGTATCCAGTATCCAGTGACACTGCCCTCCTGGCTTTTCATGAACAAGACGCTCTATCTCTCAGTGCCAGGAATCTTCTCTGGCTGTCCCCCATTCCTGGAATATTATCCCCCCTCCCATCAGACTGTTGAATTTCCTGGCTTTCGTTTTAACTAAAACCGCATCTTCTACAGAAAGCCTTCCCTCTCCCCTCTGAATTCCAGTGCCTTCCTCTGTTAATTACTTCCTATTTATCCTATATATAGCTAGTTTTGTATATATTCATTTGCATGAATGAATTGGTTGTCTCCCCCATTAGATTGTAAGATCCTTGAGGACGCGGACTGTCTCTTGCCTCTTTTTGTATCCCCAGCATTTAGCACAGTGCCTGACACATAGTAGGTACTTAACAAATCTTGATTGATTAATTAATAATGAGCATTTGGATCAGGCTTTTAAGGTTTGCAAAGCTTATTAAATGCATTGGAACAAAGTGCTAACCTCACTCATTCCTCCCAAAAAACAGGGGGACAGAGAGACATTAACTTGGCAACTAGGGAGAGCCAAAGGGGGAGAGCAACATATTCCATTGGTTGCCCTAAAGAGATCATTGCCTCCCCATGTCCCTTTATGTAGCAGAGTCTATTATCTTCCATTGTTGTGACTTGAGCTGAGCACCCTCCAAAGTTCTTGGCCTCTATGGGCATTTGCTTCTTTCTATTCAGCTACAACCATTTGCACTGTTCCTTTTACTTTGCCTCCATATGGAATAATATGCGATTAATTGATTTTCTGTCACTCTTTTAGTACAGAAAATTAATTTCAGAGCAACCTTGTTTTCTCAGGGTATGAGTCCTCTACACGGAGAGTAATTCTGCTTCTCCATTATTCATGAGAGAAAATAGTGATGGAGTGTACAAGGGAGACCGCCCCAAGGCCACAAACTGAGAGTCTGTGTTACTGATACAACCATATTCCACTGGTACCTCTAAATAATTCACATCTACAACTCAATTTGGCCCCGCACACAGCTCCGGATGTGACTAGAGAAGGCAACACAGCAAGATTTGGGAGATTCTCAATGACACGGCAGAGGTGAAGTCAGCAAGGCCTCTGGTCTCCATTCCCCTGAGGACTGGCTTTAGATAGAGCTTGAGAAGCTGTGGCAAATCCCTTCAGGCCCAGCATCAGTAACTGCAGGAAAAGCTAGAAAATCTTCTTTAGGACTGCTAAAAGATGTACTCTTGGGCCACAGGCATGGAAGTGAGTTTTATTACATTCAAATGCTCTTACCTAGGGGAGAAGAGACTTCTGCACCATATAGATGCATACAATTTGGAAATACACCCTTAGAGATAGAAGGGACCTCAAAGATCATCTAGTCCAACCCTTCATTTTACTAAGTCCCAGAGGTTTAACAAAACCCAGAGAGGTTAAGTGAGCTGCCCCAAATCACAGTAGAGATAATTAGCAAAGCCAGGATGGGAACCCAGGCCTTTGATTGTGAATCTAGCCTTCTTCCCACTGTACCACCCCATCTCTCAAAGTAATAGAATAACAAAACTGAAAGGGAACTTGGAGATTAATTAGGTCCAACCTCCTCATTTTCCAGATAACAAAACTGAGTCACAATCTCTCTGAACTTCAATTTCCTTTTCTGCAAGCCAGATTACGTGATCTCCGAGGTCTCTCCTCACTGTAAAATGCTAAGCCTGACAAGAGAGAAAAGATTATAGCAGGCCCCAAAGAGCCCACTGCCATATCAGCAAGAAAAATCAAAATTTTAGTGGTAGGAAGAGATGTTAGAGATCACCCTTGAAGACTCATTTCATTTTACCAGAGAGGATGCTGAAATCTAAAGAGTTTATGTGTCTCACTGAAAGTCTCATCCCTGGTTAACAGCCATGACAGAACCAGGTCATATTGCTGGTTAATGGCCACAATAGGACCAAAGCCTTGTCTCCTGGCTCCAAGTCCATTACTTTTTCTTCTACTGCATTCTGAGGCCATGGTTTCTTAAAGGGAGGGGAGACTCGAAACTCTTCAAGAATGGAGGGTCTCCTTGATGATCATGTCAGCACTTTTTATTCTCATTTCAAGAATGCACAGATTCCCAAAATACTTACAAAATCCCTCAATCATATTGTAAAGGTTTTGAACTTGTAGTATTGTGAAAAATGCCTAATGGCACCCTTCATGAAGAAGGAAATGACCATAAGATTATGGTTCCAGAGGAAAAGGTTGCCATATAACCAGGGTCTTGCAGGATCCAACTCCTACAAACAAACTTCTAATTGCTAAATTTGTTGTGTGAGTGTTTACACCTCAGAAATCAGTCAACTATAAATAAGAGCTTGATTTATTTGTTTGTTTATTTATTTTGTGGATTTGCCAGAGCAGGGGTGGAGAACCTGTGGTCCAGAGGCCACATGTGACCTTCTAGGTCCTTGGGTGTGGCCTTTTGAAGAATCCAAGCTTTATAGAACAAATCCTTTTGTTAAGGGGATTTATTCTGAGAAGTTTAGATTCAGTCAAAGGGCCCCACTTGAGGACCTAGAGGGCCACATGTGGCCTTGAGGCTGAAAGTTCCCTACCCATGCCTGGTCTAGAGTCTTAGGAAAGTGATGGAGAAAATGTTAATAATTCAGACTAAACTTAAAAATGCTATATATATATATATATTAATGCAATATAGATATATTTTTTTTTCTGGAGAGCCAATTGTTAAACATATACCAGCATAGTCCTGCATGTAATGGACTTGGAAATAGAAGAAATGGTATCAAATATTATATATATATGCATACGTAATATATGTCATATATCATATTATATATACCATTATATATTAGATATACTAATTGTGTAGTATAGAATATATAATATATAGTATATATAAGTATATAATGTACACATAATAAATATACTATTAGATAGTATATACTCATATACCATCATATATTAGTACCGAATATATAAATATAATAATATATAATTTAATATGATTTTGTTCAAGGGATGACATGATAAAGTAAGAGGAACAATGAAGTTGGAAACAAAGGACCTAGGTTTGAAAAACAGCTTGGCCACTTACTAGCTGTATGACCTTGTCCTTGGGTATGTCAATTTACTTGGGCCTCAGTGTCCCTATCTGTAAAATAAGGGGGATGGACTATGGTCCTTTCCAGTCCTAAATTTATGATCCTAAGACATCTCTGGGACTTAATTTTCTTCATCTATAAAGTGAGGAGGTTCAACCAAATGATCTCTAAATTTCCTTCCAGCTTGGGATCCTCGGGGGTCCCTGTTTCTGCCCAGAGTAGGGCAAGCACAAGGCAGCCCCAAATGCCTGGGCACACAGAGGGCTCATGCTTGTGCCAGTCTCTTCACCCACCCAATAGAGCCCCCACTGCCTCCTTCTTTCTGTTGGCCAGAGAACTCACTCTCCCCAGCAGAACACAGCACTCATGGACAAGATGCTCACGACTTGTCACATTCCAAGGAAAGACCTGGAATCCTGGGTGCTACGCAGCCCTCTTCCCCTCCCCTCACCCAAGGGAGCCAGGGCACAAGTCCAGACTGAACATGGCTGGGCCTATTGTCATTTTTCATTAATGATGTCGGATCGATTCCAAGCAGCGATTGGGAAAACAGATTGCGACACTGTGCTCTTTATTGCTGAAGTTTCTGTGGCAATGAAACCACTAGAGACAAGCTGTAAAAGGGGGGTTGGAATGGGGGGAGGAAAGAGAGAGAAAGCAAGAAAGAAAAGATACTTGATTCCAAACTTTGCTATGCAGCCACTTTGTAACATGTACCAGATGCAGCAGCCAATGCACACGGCCCCATAACCTCCCTCCAAAAGGTAATAAATCCCCCAGGACCCTAACACACTTGTAATTTACAACTCGGCTAAAATGAACATTATTTCAAGCTAAGCGTATTCTCAGAGGCATAAGAGGAATGTGGCAGCTTTCCTGCTGACGGAGGAGTTTCTTTTAAAATGTCATGCATTCACTTTCATTACTTCCAAATAATTGCCCGAAAAGATCAGCCACCGGATGGGGCTACACATTTTACATCACCACAAGTCAATTTCATCATTGTCAACCAAGCCCTCTTGGAGCTGATTTGGGAAGCAAGAAAGACTTAGCCTTCCCTTGTCTACAGTTTGTGCACTCAGAAGGGGCCGCGCCTCTTCCCTGTGGTCAAAGCTCTGCAGGACAACATCCTATGGGATGGCATTTGTCATCGTCATCAAATATTCTCTTGAATTCATTGTACTAATTTCTCCTTACATTCTCATCCCTGAATGTGGTTACTTGGGACTAGGTATATACTCCTTGCCGTCATACAGTTTATTTTTATTACCAAAAAGAAGGATGCAGAACCATGGATGGGATTCTGGACTTCTTGTTGATCCTGCAGGTCTTTGGAGGAAAGGTCGTATCAATCAATCAATAAATTGTGCACTCTCTACCAGGCACCATGCTAAAGACAAGTTCCCAGGATCACTGATCTTTGGAACTAGAAGGACCCTTAAGACACAATGCCAGAGCTGAAAATGATCTTAGAACATATGTTAGAATATCTGGTCTGATCTCATTTACAGATGAGAAAACTGAAGACCAGAGAAGTGTTTCTTACCTAAAGTCACAAACCAGACTAGAACTTGAAATTTTGCCTCCAAAGGATTAGCTATAAGCGGCCTGGAGAAGAGGGACAGAAAGAATGTCCAACTCAGGTCTTATCCCTTTCTTGTAAGACTTTCCTTACCTGGTTATCCAAAATCCTTACTGTTTATACTACATGTAATGATACTCAATTGCATCTCATTTAACCACCTGATTCTCATTTAGATTTTAATCTATTTCTTATGTATCTTTCATCTAGACTATAAGTTTATTGAATGCAAAGACCATGTTCCTGACTTCCTTATCATAAAACTGATCACTCAAAGGGCTGTGTGAATTGAAAGGAGTCATAGAAAAAAAAATGAAGAGGCCACCATCTATCAATATTTCCCCCATGGAACAACATGTTGCCTTTTTTTGATAGATAATAAGAGGTTACACTTTCCTCAGGGATCTAGGTGGCACAGTGGATAAAGTGTCAGGCCTGGAGTCAGGAAGACTCATCTTCCTGAGTTCAAATCTGACCTCAGACACTTACTAGCTGTGTGACCCTGGGCAAGTCACCTAACTCTGATTCAGTTTCCTCATCTGAAATGAGCTAGAGAAGGAAATGGCAAACCACTCTAGTATTTGTGCCAAGAAATCCCTAAACAGGGTCACAAAGAGTTAGCATGACTGAACAACAACAATACTACTTTCTTCAGCACAAAGGAAATGAAAAATGGCTCCATAATTTCATGGTAAGACAGAAAGGATATTGAAGAGGCAGTCAGGAGACTTGGTTTCAAGCTTCTGTCATTAATTCAACATACAACCTTCTACAAGTCCCTTTCCCTCAGTGGACCTTTCAGCTTCTTTCTCTGCAAAATGAGGTAGTGGGACTACTTGATCTGAGCTGCCTCTTCTAACTCTTATGATCAGTTATTCTAAATGATATTCTGCCATGACTATTCAACAAATCTTTGGGGGGAAAATTGTCTTTGATATAACTAAAAGAGAAAGGGAGTAAACCAGCTCTGGGATTGAGGGGAGGAAGGGAAATGCAGAGAAATGGAACATTCAGGGAAAAGATTGTAACATAATGAATGATGGTGGCCTGGGATAGGAAGGTGTGGCAATTAAAAAAGTATGAGAGACATAATTTCTGAGTAGTTTAATCATTTTATTAATAATGCCAGCACATTTATTAATTAAAGTATGGTCATTTGGTCATTTTTCTTAGACCACAGACAATTATGGTGGCAGGGTTCACAGTTTATATATTCTTCTAAGGGCAGGTGTTTCCCTGGGTAGGAATCAACCCTGATTGGTTAACAATTAATGGGAGAATGAATATCACAGTGAGGGACTGGACCTGAACTTTGATTAAGTCATTTCCTTCTTAAGTCAACCCCAGCCTTAGACAATCTATTCAAAGAATTTATGCTCCACCCAAGCCTGAGCAGAACACAATAGCTACTCTACCTGGGTGGGATCTGAACAATTTCATTCTCAGCAATATCATTCAAGAGACTGAACTTTTAAAATCAGAACTTTAGAAAAAAGAGGGAAACTCTGGATCTCCCCAAATCATTGGTTATTAATAATCATTTCTCTCAGAGAGGAAGAGGGATGCATGTGGACATTGAATCTCTTTATTAGAAAGGACCTTAGAAATTATTGAATCCAAATTCCTCCTTTTACAAAAAGGAAAATTGATGCCCAGAGAGCTTTATTCTTTCATAGAATTAGAACTGGGAGAGACCTAAGAGACCAGCTACTACAACTCCTCTTATTTTACAAATGAGGAAACTGAGGCCCAGAGAGGTAACAGATGGATTGAAGGGTGATAAAATAGAGGTGAAGGAGACCAGTTGCTGTGATAACAAAGGTAGGTGGTAAAAAGGGATTGTACTAACATGGTAGTATAGGTATGAATAGGAGAGAATAGATGGAAAAGATTTTGAAAATGTAGAATCATCAGGCCTTGGCAACTGACTGAATGTAAGAGGTACAGGAAAAGGTTCCTAACTTGGGAAAGGAAGGAGGGAAAGAGAGATGGTAACATCTGACAGCAATAATAGTCATACAGAAGAGCAGGTCTGAGATTTGAAACCCAATTGGCAGGTATTAATATGGGTCTGAAGTTTGAGATGCAAAGGTTGGAGAAACAGTAATAACAATAATAATAAACTAGCATTTACATGGTTCTTTAAGGGTTTTAAAGCACTTTACAAATACTGTCTTATTTGATCTTCACAACAACCCTGGGAGTAAGTGCTAATATTAACCCCATTTTATAGGAGGGGAAACTGAGGCAGATACCTAAGTGACTTGCCCAGGGCAACACAGCTATCTGCATAGATGTGAATGGATAAGATCACCAAGGGAAAGTGTGCTATGAGAGAAAAGAAGGTGGTTGAGGACAAAATTTGGGAAAATAGGAACTTTAAGAGATCAGGAAAAAGAAATGGAACAGGAAGCACATAAGGAATTTAAAAGGCAAGAGAAGAAACTAGGGAGTGTGACATCACTGAAGCCAAGGGAAGAGAGGTTATCAGCAAAGAGACCATGGTTCAGAGTGTCAGATATTACAAGGAGGTCAAGGAGGATGAAGACTTGAGAAAAGGCCTTTGAACTGGTATAGCCTAATGAAAATCATACAGCTGGTAGTTAGTGGCAAAGCTGAGATTAGGATCTGGACATCCTGCCCCAAGTCCAGTATTCTTCCATGTTAACCAAATACCCCCTTTATGTTTTCTGTATTGGGTTTGTCAGAGAGACAGACAGACAGAGACAGAGAGAGACAGACAGACAGACAGAGACAGAGTATTTCCTCGCTTTCAATCTGCCTGTGATGATGTGGCAGAATGAAATTTAAAACTCCATGAGGCATCTGAGATAATCAATCACTTCATCACTGCTCCTGCTGATAAAGGGAGCTGAGGGAAAGAGGGATGAAGGAAAGAGAAAACCATGAGACAACAAGAGGCAGACTCCATGAGTCTGGAGCAGACTCAGAAATCAAAAGGTTTAAAGTCTTTTCCTTCCTTCCTTCCCTCCTTCCTTCCTTCCTTCCTTCCTTCCTTCCTTCCTTCCTTCCTTCCTTCCTTCCTTCCTTCCTTCCTTCCTTCCTTCCTTCCTTCCTTCCTTCCCTCCTTCCTTCTATCTACTTGTCCCTAGTGCTTCTGGGAACCGGTAGGTAGGAATTAGTTGACGGCAAGAGTAAACATTTTTAAAAATGGTAAAGGGGAAGAGCAGTCCAAAATTGGAATCTGGCTTGTCCAAAGAGAATGACTGGCAGAGAATTCTAATTCATTCACCTAAAAGCTAGGAAACTGCCTTAAATTTAGGAAAAAGGGACCTCTGGCTGTGGCTCAGACACCCTGCCTAGAGCCCCAAAATGCAGAGAGAATACCCTACTGGGAAGGGAGAGAAGACCCTCCAGTCCAATCAAATGCTGTTCCATCCCATTGGTGTGTGTGTGGTGTGTGTGTGTGTGTGTGTGTGTGTGTTGGTTAGCTGATTGGTTTGTTTTTGTTTGTATTTTTATTTAAAACAGAAAAATACATTCATAAGTAAAGGGAATTTCTGCCCCTCTCCTCCCCCGCCACACTTCCACCCAGGCTTGGGCATGCTTCAGCACGCCTCAGGGAAATGCCACTGGGGCCAATCTGTAGGCACCCAGGCCCATGCAGGGATTGTGGGGGGACGGGTGGGGGGGAGGACTATGGCCTGTCAAGACTGAGTGGCATCAGTGAAGTACCGAGTTCCAGTATCCTATGTCCTCTGCATAAATGCAATTTCCCCAAATGTCAGAAGGAAAGCATTACAGATAACACATTGTGTGTGTCTTTGACCCAGTAAGTGCTGAAATCACAGATCTCATTATTCTGACATGATAGAATTTTTTTCTTCTCTCTCGCTCTCTCTCTCTTTCCCCACTGCAGGCTGGCTGCTGTTGTTTTCCAGACTGCAGACATAATTGTCAGAGGTGCCAAGCCTCCATAGACAAATAACGCCTCACTGGCTTCTCTATATTGAGCAAAATGCCAGCACTCCACGTATGCATAAGAAAATGCTTTTAGAGCAAACTCATCATAGAACATCAGGCTATAGATATTATCGCTAGGGCCTGGCTGGAGGCTTCCCCTGAGGGAGAAAACCTAAAACACTCTCCATTCCCTGTTGTACAGAGCTTCACTTCTGCTAGAAAAGCAGCTGGTGCCTGGACATTAGTCAGACTCCATCCAGAAGTGAATCAATCAATCAACGACTTTTTTTTAAACCTACTATGAGCAAGGCACTTGGCAAAGGGCTGTGGGAGACAGGAAGAAGTAATATGAACAAATTCCATTTCCACAGCACTTCATGGCTTATAAAGTACTTTCCTCAGAGCTATCCTGCAAGGAAGGTTGTGCAAATATTCCCAGTTTCATTTTACAGATAGTAAAGTGAGGATGAGTACTTGTCCTGGCTCAAACAGTAAGTGGAAGTCTGATGGGGGGGAGGGGGCTTGGAGAGAACATTGCATTTGGAGTCCAAAGAGCTGAGTTCAAGTCCCCAGAGTCGAAACTACGAAACTTTGTACCTGGAACAAGCAACATAAAAACACACCATGAAAACCTGCTGGGGAGGCTGTTGCACAGGGAGTAAGAATGAGGTTACAACAGCTAGGGAAGGGCCAGACTTAGACTAGTATGATTGCTAGTGCACCGTCTGGTAGTTTCTTGTTTTCTTGCTAACTATTCTTGCATAACTAGAGGCGCAGTTTAGCTGTTTCTACATTGCTAAAGGAATATAAGGGATATCAGTGCCTCTGAAGACTGGTACATTGAGTCAAAGTCCCAGTTGCCCTAACGAGGTATGACTCTGACCCCCAAGTAATCCCTGTCCCAGAAATTAGAACTTGAAAGGATTTCAGAGGTCATCCAGTCCCAGCCTATCCTTTTTACCAATGAGGAAAATGAGGCCCAGAAGTAAATAATATATCCAAGATCACACAGGTAGGAAATAGCACAGCATGGCTTGGAACCTGAGTCTCTGACTATCTTTCCACTGTACCATCCTGTCCTCAAAATGTATCAAGTAGTTAAGAAATAAAGACACATGTCTGCAGGGGGGAAGGCACAATGATCTAAAGGACAGGGACGTGCATGGAGAAGATAAGAAGTTAGTTATAATAAGCCAAGCTACATAGGTTAGAATGCATGAAGTATCTCTGGATTAGGGGAGCAGGGGCTGGGGAGTGTTGGAGGAGACAGAATGGAAAGCTAGCCCTATCCTAAACTAGAGAGAGACTCATTTTAAAATTTAGTCCTCATAGCAACCCTGAGAGAGAAATAGAGCTGTGTCTATATTTAACCTCATTTTACCAGAGGGGAAATTGAGCTAGAAAGCAGATAAGTGATTTGCCCAAAGTCACTTGAATTACTCCTGATCCTCCATCCATTCACCAGCATTCCCATCAATGTGGTTCTACTCTCATTATTTTCTTGATCTTCAATAACTTCCCACTCCCATCTCTATTGCTGAAGCCCAAGCCATCCTTCATGGCTGGCTCAAACACATGCCATCTTCCCCTTAATTAAGCCTCTCCTGAAGCTCTTCTTTTGGACCTCAAGCAGTTTTTTGCTCGTACCTTTCCTATACACTCATAGAGTAATATTTTATGCTCTTAGTCCCTTCAGGGAAAGACTTAAGCTTCTCTGTCTCCCACAGTGTCTGCTCTGGGTTCTTGCTCATAAGAAATGTCCAATAAATATTTGACCAAATGAGCAATAGCTATACCTCTTCTTCTTATTGTTTGTCCTCCATTCTTGAAGAGGGCAATGACGTCAGGGAGGTGATGCCATGACACACAAGTGAATTGGATTTAAGTGAGGGAGGGGAGGGCTGTGCAAAGTCACCAGCCTCACTTTCTCCTCTGCAGCCATCTGGGTCCACTGATCAGACATAGATCAGGACAACTGGATATGGCCCAAGATGTGTTAAAGGACCTTGGTCTTTCAAGCTAAGGTCTTTAACAGGTCTCAGTTTGACTGGAACTTTGCTAAAGGCATTATGTGTCAGAGGAATTCTCCATGCAAAGGGGCTCTGTTGGAGCTCCTTCTCGGAAGATTATTAAAGCATCAAGATGACCTGGTTATATGGTCCTCACCTCTAAGGCAGGCCTATAGCATGGACCATGAGAACAGTCATGTGCTTTACAGTTTACAAAGTATTTTACTTAAAATATTATATCTGATTTTCAAAACTACCCAGTATAGCCAATAGGGCAGGTATTGTTATTGCCATTTCACAGATGAGAAAACTAAGGCATCTCACATATATTATTTTCTTTGATCCTCAAAACAAATTTGTGAGGGAGGTGCTATTATTATCCCTATTTTATACATGAAGAAACTGAGGCTAAAAGAAAGGTTAAGTGACTTTCCAGGGGTCAGTTACTAGCATAGAGTCATAGGCAGGATTTGAACTTAGATCTTCCTGACCCCAAATTCAATACTCTATGTACTGCATAACCTACCTGCTGACAGAAACAAAAAGTGATTTGCCCAAGGTAATTCATGGTGGAGGCGAGACTAGAAACCATATCTAATACAAAATCCCCACCATCTTTCCACTAGGCAGGATAATTAATATTCCACATTCATCCAAATACAGACCACACTTTGCCTCTGAATCTGGCCTGTACAAAACATGGTTGGGGTCCACAATTCTGTTCTTATTTTTTAAATGAAAATCAAAGCAACAAACACAGAGGCATTATAATTTTGAATGAAAATGATTTTTTTATTTTAAATTTTCAAAGTAAACATATAGTTTATATATTATTTTGTGTAATTTTTACAGTGTATACCAATAATTTTTATCCTTGCAAAATGATCTCACATTAGAGGAGTGGCCTGTATTTGGGGGTGACCTATAATTCTTAACAACCCTTAATATTTAAGTATAACCATTAGGCTCCAGGGTATTTCTATTACTCCCCATAGGAGCTCAGACAGCAGCACAGAATTCTATACCAAGTGTGTGTTCTGTAAATGCTCTTTATTGACTGAAAGATAGACTGCCTGTCTCACGGAGGGAGGAGGATGGGACAGGCTGAGATAGATAGATGATCAGTGTTTACAAGCCAAAGTTTCAGCTTCAAGCTGACTCTTTCCTCACTTCCTCAGTTACATTGTGGTCTTGTAAATCTTTTCAAACCTTTGCCATGTTTCACTGTAGAGGTGGTTGCTATGTTTAATTCTTCCAGGAGTGCCCCAGTAGAGAAAGGGCCCTAGGAAGTGATGTACGGAATGTAAATGAACCACCCTCCCCATTCTAAAGTCAATAGAACAATCTTACTGTTCAGACAGCCATGAGATTTGGGGGTGGGGGTGGAGAGTGGGCTGACATGGAGAGGTAGAGGGATGAGGAAGGGAACAGGGGGAAGTCTAAAATTAGTAGAAAGCATTGTATTATAGATTGTATTAAAAGAAATACAGTTTTATTACCTTTAAGTACCTAATGTAACTGGAACAGGATTAACAAAGTGTTGCCTAGTAGAGTTCCCTAGAGAGACTGCTAGAATGAAAAGGTAAGAATCATTGCTATATAGTAACACTTGTTTGTAAGTAAATGGCTTTTTCTAGATTAAATTGATAATGTGCACAAAATGTATTCTAAATATTTTTTCTCACAATAATAGGAGTTTAGTAAACATTTGTTAAATTCATTTCAATTCTCCAGTTTGCTTAGAATACAGTATAAATTCTGAAGCAAGGGTTTACTAAGCAAAGGCTCCCTACATCACATTCCTGTCAAAATTTCATAGCATTTGAATTAGAACCCAAAATTAACAATAGTCTTTCTTGGAACTCACAAAGTCCTTTGTCAGTACTTCTCTATACACTCCTACTATTTAAAATTTTTTTTTGTTATGATTGTGTGCCTGTCTGATTTCCCCTCCTAAGTTTTCAGTCCCTTGAAAGTAAGGATCATTATTAATTCATCTAGGTTCACTCATCCTCTAGTACAGCGATCTGCACATAGTTGTCCTCACTCAAAAACTTGGGTAGATAAGCTATGGGGCAAGAAGGCAGCAGTCATTGCCAAAAGCCTTGGAGAGGGCACCAGCCTCTCTTTTTTTCTGCCTACCCAAAGGCAAGATATAAACCCAGGAAGACCCTGAATCTTCTGGCTAGTGTTCTTCAAGTAGTAGCCAAGTGGCAAGTTTCAGAAGGAAGGACCAAAAGAAATAGTGGAGATCACGTAGTGGTAGAATAGTTCATTTTGTTCTATTTAATCCCAGAAAGCAGATTGAAATGGGCAGAGGTTGGGAGAGTGGGGGAAGACAGATTTCAGTTCACTAAATTCCTAACACTTACCTCAACAACAGTAGAATGGGCTGTCCTAGAGTGGCAGTGAGTTACTCCTCCTAGGCAAGTGTTTAAGCCAAGGCTGAGGAGAAAGGAAGATGCGGAAGTGGAAAGGTTTATTGTGGAAGGGATTCATGATTCATGAATGGATTGGACTAGTTTAAAGAGCACCCTCCCCCTTAAAAATTCTTTGAGTTTCATTTGTGAATAACTCTATCTTCATTAAACTGTGAACTCCTTGAGAATAAAGTCTGTCTTATCTGCCTTCAAATCCCCAGTGCCTAGAACATTACTTTAAACATAGGCTTAATCTTTTAAATTGAAAGAAATTTTATTGTATCCATGAAGCAAATGAACTGGAAGGTTGCTGCTCTGTCTCCTACTTTAATACAAGAAGCCTCTACTCAAGCCAAACTGCTCTAGCCATTGTCCTCCAAAGATTGAATTCTTCACTATTGAATTGGCTAATTCTATTAGTCACTGAATTTTAGCTACCCAAATACCTGGTTCTAATACCACTTCTCCCACAAAGCTTTCTCTCTTCAAGTTAACAGCTTCTCTCTTGGACCTCATGTAGCATTCTGTTGTTATCGTCTAGATTGTGTGTGTGTGTGTGTGTGTGTGTGTGTGTGTGTGTGTGATAGTTATCTGTTTATGCTTTATGCACCAAGTAGACTGTAAACTCCATGTGGGCAGGAACCATGTCTAAAGAAGACATTGAAAAATACCTTGGTGCCTGTTACATTGTTCTTAAGTATGCACTTGTTAAATGTTTGTTGAATGAATTAGATAGGTGAAACCAGCTTTCTCTTTGGGAAGCCTGGATCTGATGGTGGGGAAGCTGCTCTGTGCCCCTATCGCCCATCACATGTTGCCTACTTCCAAGCCTTGTGCCAAAAGAACAAGTGGAGAGGGCCATGATTAATGTGGCACTATTATCCTCAGCCAGCAAGGAGATGATCAAAGGAACATTAACACGTTGTCTCCCCTTGCAGCTCTATCTTATTCCCATGAACCAGAGTTGGCAGGGGAAGGGAGGTGAAAGAGATTTACTCATGTTAATTAATAATGGCCCACACAGTCCAGCTAAAGGAAAGGGGAAGGCCAAAATTCATCTCAGCTCTGGGAAATTCCAGGAGATACTTGGGGCCTTTCTTTTTGTTTCAGCATTTTCTGTCCTCTATCCTATTACCACTTAGGCTTGAGCAGAACTGAATTATGTGTCCAGTGAAGCAATTTTGTGGCAATCTCACCGTGGCTCTGGCTGCCAGGGATGCCTGATCTCACTGCCAAGCAGTTGTGTCTTCGTGGGCACTCTCCGATTTCAGGACATGTGTTTATTGGGTGGGCTTCCTTCTCTTTCTTTTCCTCTCTTCTTCAAACTCCTTCCAACACTTTCATTAATGAATACATTTAATCAACTTTATGAAGTCTCTTTATTAGCAATAACCCTAATCGCTTTTAATTGCTGCATCATTAGTTCAACTCCACATCCCTGTAGCAGTGAGGAGGAACAGCCAATGACAACCACAGAAAAATGGCTTGCTGCATGAGAGCCTTCAAGAAAAGAGCCGTTGTGAGAAGGGGGAGGGGGGGAGAAAAGAAAGGAAAAAGCAGGTAAGAGAGCTCCTGCTGCAGAACATAGACTGATGGGCAAACCAAGGCAGGGAAAAGTAATGTCATTAAGAGGTTTGGCCAGGTGTAAAGACCCCAGTGAATCATTTTTGCATATTTCTAAACTTTAGGGAGTCAAGCTACCCCACCGGGAGCAAGCACTCCGCCTGACAAAAGAGTTGATATTATGCTAATCTGTAGCACCTGCCACCCTCAGGGATCTGCAAGCCCTATGCAAGCCAAATGCTCATCAGATGTGAGGTGAAGGATGCTGCCGTGAGAGCCCTCCCATCTCGGATCTCTTTCAGGATGTTAACCCTCTCACTCTGTACAGGTAGCCAAGGCTTTCTATAGCTACAGCATCCTGAGGGTGGAGAAGGAAGAAAGCAGCTCCCTTTAATCCAAGGAGCAGTCCTGCAGAGAGAGGAGGGTGGAGGGTCTAGAGTGGGCTGACCCACCTCTGATTCACTATCTGAGTTTAGGTAAGGCCTCAGGGACTCATGGGTCTCACTTTCCTTTTCTAATGAGTAGGCACAACAGTATCCCTTGCTTGGCAACTTCAAAAAATATTTTGAAGATCATGTGTCTGGAAATGGGTGTGGATAACCATACCAGAGAAAAAGTGGTCTTAGATCTCTAAAAAGCATCTTAGACCAGGAGACTAGGGTTTGAATCTCATATTGGACACTTATTAGCTACTGTGATGCTGGGCCAATCACTAAACCTCTCAGAGGTAAAATAGAGCTTGTAAAATCGTAAAAATGGAGGTTGTTGTGAGGGAAGCACTTTACAAATCTCTTAAAGCAGGAGTTCTTAGCATTTTTATGTATGGCAGAACCCTTTGGCCATGTCTGGTGAAGACTACAGACCCCTTCTTAGAAACATGTTTTAAATGTATAAAATAAAACTTAGGATTACAAAGGAAATCAATTATATTGAAAGAAAGATGTAATTTTCCCCCACTCAGGTTCATAGAATTCCTTAAACCTTTCCATGGACCCCTTCCATAGATTCCAGGTAAAGGACTTTTACCTTAAGCTATGTAAATACAAGCTGTTGTCGGTCAGTTGTGTCCAACTCTTCGTGACCCCAATTTAGTGTTTTCTCAGCAAAAGATACTGGAGTGGTTGGCCATTTCCTTGTCCAGCTCATTTTATAGATGAGGAAACTGAGGCAAACAGGGTTAAGTGACTTGCCCATGGTCACATAACCATTGAGTGTCTGAGAGCAGATTTGAAATAAAAAAAGATGAGTCTTCCTAACTTCAGGCCAGGCATTCTAGCCACTGCTCTACCTAACTGCCCCTGAATTACTAGTGTTAAGTAAATTCTCAAATGCAGTCAACTCTCAATTACCTGTAAGTGACTTCTCTGGTCTGTATTCCTCTCCAGCTTTCTTTACCCTCTTGAGCTATGTCCGTGCTATTTCCTGCAACCTTACTCTATGAAAGCATCCAGAGATAGTTTTGTCATTTCTGTTGGCAAAATCTCACAACAGTCATTATTGGTATGGGCTTTCCCACAAGCTGCTACCTGGTGAACTTTTTTATATCTCTCACTTAAAAATAGAGCAACATCATATATATTTCCATCACTGAATGCAAAACTAAGTAGGGGCGAGTGACAAAATCCGTGTGTATATGTAGAGATGCGTGTGTGTGTGTCTGTGTGTGTACACATTTGCCTGGTGATGTTTCTGACTGAATTTCAGAGTGGAATTATACCATTAATTTTTCGAAATTCTATTATCTATGGACAATCCCTAGGCAAAAACGTGCAGTCTGAGGACAAGGAAACCAGGACAGCTGAGTTGTCAGAATGGAAAGGCAGAAGCTGTGGTCAATAGCGCAAGTGCAACAGACTCTTTCCCACATGGGGCTGCCTGCAGGCAGCAGATAGGATTAGAGAGAAGCAAAGCTTTCACTGCTGACATCTTGGAGTCTGACCCTCATCATATTGCTTTTACAGATTCTAATAGGAGGGAGAAAGGAAACAGGTGGAAAATTTCAGCAGAGCAATGAAGCTTAAAGGTTTAGGTGTCTGTGGATATCTTCCCCTGTGTCTATTGGTGTGTGTGCTCCCTGGGGAGCTGTGTGCCAGATCTTGCCGCCAAACTGCTTGGGAGATTGGGGAATTGAGGACACCAAAGGGATAATAGAGTGTTGAGGCTGGGTCACAAGTCCAGTCATACCTGGATTCTTGAGAACTGGATTCTTTCTTCCAAAGCCTTCCCTCTTCTCAGCAAATTCAGGTATATATGAAGGGTATGGTAGGGATGAGGAGATGATCCTTTCAGACCAGTTCCTTCCATTGTTCAAATTTTGGGGGCCCTTCACTCCCCAGTCAGTACCCACCTTACTTTTCTCCCTCCCCCCTAGACCCTACCTACTTTGAGTATCATTCCCACTGGAACTTGCTATATGAGTAGTTATAAAAACCCTAAGAAGCTAGTCTGTTGCTGAGATGTAGGGAATATGCATTTTTAAAGGGAAATCTGGAGACTCAATGCCTTAATGTCAGAGATCCTAATGATGATTCTAATAATGATTATAAAGATGCTAATGATAGAATACCAGGGCCTATAGTTTTATTACAATTAGGAAAGAATTAAAACTGTACATCCGTGGTCAAGAAGACACTGTTCCCAATAGCCCTAACAAGATTATCAGTCTTTTTCCCCACACTAAAACTGACAGTAGGTGAATCACAAAAAAAAATAGAGTCCAGGGTTTGGACTGATGTTTTCTGAATTGATCCTCCTATTGAAGAATTACCTGCTCTCATAAGGATAAAATGCCAAACAACTAGCAGGTAGGAATAGACTGTAAGGTGTCATTTCCCAGAGTGCTTTTGAGGGAAAGTACAAATTGCAAGATTTGCTGAACTACATTTCCCATAATGCTTAGGAGCTATGTATGATGGGGTAGCAATATCACATCAGAGCTCTTATTGGGGCAGATTCCTCTACAAAGAATAAAAAAGATCCCATCTATTAGAAAACAATAATATTTACCATACTATTTATGGTAGAAAAAATGGAAACAAAAAGGATGCCCATGAAGGAGGATTGAATGAACAAATTATCATGTATGAATTTAAACAAATCTTATCACTCCACAAAAAATGAAAATGAAGAATTCATAGAAATATTAGTAGACTTTTATAAAGGATTCAAAATGAATAAAGTGGAATAAAGAGAACAGAAAACTACTACTACACGGTGATTATAAACCTGGAAATGATAATAATACTAAAAAGCAGTCAGACTCATGAATTGTAATAAATAATCCTACATTTCCTTTTTAATGAGACCCTTCCCAGTATTCTTCCCTGGAAGCATGTTTATGCCCACTAAATGAAGAAATTATACTTATGCTGCCCCCTATCAGCCTATTGCCCTCTAGAGTTGTAATCATCATCATCATCAATAACAACAATAGTAGCAATAATAAAGCACCCTCTCTATCCCCAGCTCATATTCAAAGTCCTCCTAGGGAATGACTGCTGATTTGGGTGCAGAGGAACTCTTTGTGGCCACATTCCTAAAACTATAATTCCCAAGTCCATGCTGGTATGCTTACCTTTAATAGACAGTCAGTAGATATAATGAGGACAGGTAGGTGGCACATTGAATAGAGCACCAGTCCCTGAATCAGGAAGACCTGAGTTCAAATTCAGGCTCAGAAACTTAATAGTGTGTGACGTGGGCAAGTCACTTAACCCTGTTTGCCTCAGTTTTCTCATCTGTAAAATGAGTTGAATAAGGAAACAGAAAACCACTCCAGTACTGTTGCCAAGAAAATCCCAAATGTGGTCACAAAGAGCCAGACATGATGGAAGAACAGCAAAAAGACATAATGAGCTCAAAGCAAAGGCATTTATTGAGATGTCTTAGTAAGAACGGCAGCTATAAAACATCTCTCCCTAAAACTGGAGTCCACTTTCCCACAAATACCTACAGCATCAATGGAAAAAGTACGTCCCATATATACTGATAGTGAGTCACACATGTTAGGAGCACATGTGGCCAAAGAACTTACTACCTTTGATTCTTCAGGGCCTATGATCTTTATCCTCATGTGGTATTCTTACATTGCTCTCCCTCTTGCTTTGGTGTCTGTTATTCATGTAGTTCAGTTAACCTCCTTGGGCCTGCTCCTCTCCAAAGCTTAGCTTCTGACTACTTAGGCCTATTTACTTTGAGTCTACAACTGGCTCACTACTCAGCTGCCAGGGGTCCCATTCCTCAGAGCTCCTGCCAAAGATTCTCTGCTTCCTCTGGATGTGGTATGTCTATGGGACCAGTAAATCTGATGTAAATCACCATGCATAATTGTGTATGGTGCCATAGATGGATATCACCTCCACTATAACCCCCTAGTGGAAATTCAAGGGGAAAAGTCAAAGAATGATATTCTCTCAAGATCTAGGTTTTTCTTCCAGAACTGGCTCTCCTCTAGATTTCCAAAAGTGATGCACAACAAAGCTCTCCTGACTCGACTCTCCCTAGAGTTAGCACACCAGCTTTTTACAGACCATAAGGAAAATGACTGATACTTTACTGTCCAATTGAAAACTACCCCTTCAATTATATCAGGGAAAACTTCATACTTTGTGGAGAAGCAATAAAACATAGAGGTACATACCTTTGTTTAAACCACTAATACTTTATATCTTTGTTACCTGCCCTTCTCTGTGATTTTATAAACTGGGCCAGAGGGGGGAAAAATAAAAAAAAAATTAAAGGTATCCTAACCAACTTCCATTACTATAATAATAACTAGTATTATTATTATTAATGATGATGGTGATGATGAGAGATAATAGCTGACATACATGCGTATATACATACACACACACACACACACACACACACACACACACACATATATATATATATATATATATATATATATATATATATATATAAAATGTGTAATTATAAAAATCCCCTAAGAGACTCAATAAACTTTGACTTGAGTTTCTTCGGACATTTCTGGCTTCCAGTTTCAAGAAAGAAGATGGAAGAGGCCAGTTCCACCTCAAGATGTATATATCCTCCTATGTACACTTCTCTGATTTCTATTTTGCTATAACTTGGATAAATGGGTTTCATTGCTAATCATGATATGTATTCATTGTGGAACTGATAGTATTTGATGACAATGGGGTAAAGCCTTGTATATAGAGCTTGGTTCCTTCCTTCCCCCCAAAATAACAAAGTGATCAGAAGTTAGACTGAACCAAATCATGTCCCCTAGATTAATAATATTTAAGGGAGAAGGTAGATTTGCTTATAGCCTACTACCCCCTCTCTCTGAGGAGATCAGAGCAACCTCTGGCCCTAACCTCCTGCTCTCCTCCTAGATGGAATTAAATTTTCTCTTGAAGAAAAGCAGGGGGAGAAGAGCCTAGAAATTTCTATTTTGCCTCCCTTCAATCCACACGAGGATAGCCCTTACAACACATGAACCTCTGTACACATGGAGCCCATTTCTCTCTTTTCCTATACAACATACAGGGAAGGACTTGAGAAAAGGCACAGCTATAGGAAAGTACTAGATTTGTAGAAGAGTGAATCTGAGTTACAGTATAATGTACACAGGATGGGGGAGTTAATAAGAAAGCTTGGGAAATGTTTTTCAAATGTATGAATGTCCTTTGATGCCAAGATTTTTATTTAATAGGCAGTAAATAGTTATGGAAGCAGAAATATAATTCACAATGTGACAAAGTGACAGGAGGTGAGGTGACCTGGGGTGTTACCCTGGAAAGAATTTCACCTTGAGATACCATGAGGCAAGCTTGCTGAAAAAACTAGCCATAGGAAGAAAAGTGGAACCATGGAGAAAAAGCTGTTCTTGGTTAGGTTTCTTACATAGCCACTTAGCTCTTGTGTCAAAGGACCTGGTTCAGACCTCACTGATGCTTAGTATCTGTGCTACTTTGGGAAAGTCACTTAACCACCCTTCCTTAAGTTTCCTCACCTATAAAATGAGAGGTTTGACTGAATAATTTCTGTATCCTTTCAAGTTCCATATCTATGAGTCTAATTTATGATGCTGTGATATGATCTCACCACTGGAAGAGCTGGGCAACAATGACTCGGGTCCCAGATTCAGCCTAAATCGGACTTAGCTAGTTAAACCTCCATGCCCAAGAAGTAGGCCCTGCCATGAGCATGGAAATCACATGATGTTATCTTTGCCTCTTTTCCACCCATCTTACCTAACACAGCTTGACTCTTGTTGTTGTTTGTCCTTCATTCTCAAAGAGGACCATGACATCAGGGAGGTGATGCCATGACATGCAAGTGAATTGGATTTAAGTGCGAGAGGGCTGTGCAAAGTTACCAGCCCCACTTTCTTCTCTAGAGTCATCTGGGTCCAATGACAAGATCAGGAAGACTGGAGATGACCCCAAATGCAGTGGGAGATCTTGGCCTTTTTAAGCTAAGGTATTTAACAGGTCTCAGTTTGACTGAGGCAGAGCCCATTCAGTAATTAAAACTGGGTAAAAAAATGAGACAGAGAATGACTTCTTTACCTAGTCAAAAAAAATCAATCTGGGATGGGAAGACCTTCAGGGTTTCTGGCCAAAACAGAAACAAGTGCTATTTACATTCACTCTGAATCAATTAGGACCCAAACAATGCTTGGTCTTCTAATAAGCCATAGATGTCCATAGGGCTTCCACAAAGTAAGGTAGTTGTGGCACAAACCAGGGTGGTGAATACTAAACTGGAAAGCCACAAACCCATGCTACCACCTCCTCTCCATTTCTGCCACTGACTAGTTTTGTGACCTTGACTGATGCAATTCATTTCACTTACCCTTATTCTTCTCCTTAACATTGAGGAGAGGAGAGGTGAAGAGAGGGGAGGAGAGGATAAAAGGGAGGGAAAAGAAAGAAAGGATAGTGGAAAGGAGAAAAGCAATGCAAAAGAAACCCACAGCAAACTTTTCTGACTCCTGGGTTGAATCAAAGTCAGGACACTGTGATAATCATAACCACCAAGAATCTTTATCCCAGGTATCTGGGTGCATTAAGTCTTGTATTTCAGCACTGCAGGAAAAGACTTCTTTGGACAGAGCCAGAGTCTTCCAGGAGCTCATAGTCTGAATCACATAACAACATGACCATGCATGAGAATTATTGTGCATAGTCACAGTGACCAATGCTCTAGAGATATTCCACAAAGTCCATGTGTTAGCTTCTCCTGAGAATGCCACTGCCATTCAGAAAAGGTGTTTTGTCATATATCCATTGCAGGCACCTCAGAGTTGAATCAACTGTTCAAAAGCTATACACTTCATCCCACATGCTATAGGACAAGAGATGGAAATATTAAACTGAATTTATGAGACAACATTTAGAAGGAGGGTGAGAATATAATTCTCTGATTTTTATGTTTCTCAGACAGCATTGTATAGCTTAGGTTCTAGAACATGGCGGTCAGACCCAAGATTTATGTACCATTCTGGCCCCTCAGTTATAACCCCTGTCTCCCCTTCCAAAGTTCCTGAAAGGAAGAATGACCTGGATAAAAGTAAAAAGAATATCAATATCAGAAAACACATCACAGGTGACTATTTCATGGGAATCGAAAATGGTGACATTTTCCATTATGGCCCAGTGTGATGGTGCTAATATTACCCTTTCCTTAACCACAGGCTCCCCATGGTCACACACAGTCTCATGCCTTCACTTCTAATAGATGCTACATTGGTGCCTCAAGGAGAGGTTTTGTCTTGCTGACACATCTTATTTCCACTCTTGCTAGCTTGGAAAAAGTTACTTTGTTTGCGTCTGAACCCAGCTGGGCCATGATGGGGCTTTGACCGATTAGCCCAAATGGCTGGTAGATTGTTTCTACCCTAGCTTTATCACAGTTTGAGAGAACTCCTTCTCCCAGCACCTACTCCTTATGTGTGCTTATATTCTCCCATCACAGACTGCCTCCACTTTCCTTTCCACTACCCTGGATGCCAACATACCCAAGGATGCAGGTCCTTGGGAAGGCTCTCTCTTACCGGGCATCAGGCAAGTCTTATTTAAAATGGCTGTCTTCAGACTTTCCTTATTTAAGCAGGGGTAGATTGAGAGTGGCATCTGTGGTTCCCTAATTCATGGGAGCCTTCTGTGGAGCATTGTAGAGAGTAGTAGGCTAATATTCGGAAATCAGAGTTCAAATTCTACTTCTACTGCTTGCTAGCTATATAACACTGGGCATTAACTTCCCTGAGATTCAGTTATTAACTGAGAGCATGGAACAAGACAGTTTCCAAAGGCTCTGCCAATTCTAACACTGTGAACTCTATTGAGTCCTGTGGAGTTTGGCTGTAAGATGCCTTCAGTTAAAAACAGTAATCATAATAAATATCACTTATTTCTATGATACTTTACAGTTATTATCATTATAATTGTGTCATTTAAAATTCCTTTGAAATATGTGATATTTCATTATTCTATGTTATATTATTTAAGCTTTCCAATAGCCCTGCCCTGTAAGGTGAATACCACATTATATGGATGAAAAAAATGAGACAGAGAAGTTAAGCCTACAAAATGCTTTCTTCACAACAGTCCTATGCCTGAAAATGTAATTCATGGTCCAGATTATGGCTCTCACTTCACATGGCACAAATAACTCGATAATGTCTGAGTCCCCTGGCAGTCTTTAGGCCTCAGGACCACCTGAATTTAGTTCATAATTAGCTCTCCACTAGAGGTGTTCAGTTCCTCTGCAAGCAACAGGCTAACAATCAGTATTAAAACACATTTAATAAAAACAGGTTTGATAAAAGTCATGTCAACAACAAAATAAAAAGGCACATATTCAAGATCACTTAGCAAATTAATACTTTTTCAAACCACTCTCTGATGAATGTTATTTACTTCCATTTTTTACCCATTGTTTACAATTCAGAACTTTGTTGTTGTTCAGTCACTTTAGTTATGTCTGACTCTACGTGACCCCATTTGGGGTTTTCTTGGCAGAGATACTGGAATGGTTTGCCATTGCCTTCTCCAGTTCATTTTACAGATGAGGAACTAAGGCAAGCAGGGTTAAGTGACTTGCACTAGTCCCTAGTGTGAGGAACTTGAGCCCTCCTTATTCCAGATCTGACACTCTATTCACTGTGCCACCTAGCTGCCCACAATTCAAAATACAAGCCAGTAAAAGGTTTTATTCTGTCCCCAGTCATAAACCAAGGCAGGGATAAGTATTAGTTGGCCCTCCTATAAGGATATGTCTATGGGTCAACTGGGCTTTTAAATATGAACCATTTCTTACAGATGCTTATAGAGAAAACACAATCATCCAGATCATTCAAACTATGACCCTATGAGGCAATAAGTTGTGGTGTGAAGGGTGGTGCTTATGACAGAGAGATCCCAATTAACTATTCTATCCTAAGCTGTCATTGGCCCTGGGGGTTCAACCAAGAGCTAGTGGACTGAATATCTCACTTGTAGAAAGCAGGGAAAGCAAAAAGGATGCTGTAGGAACTGCATAGAATGTGAAATGTCTATTTTCAATGGACAAGTAATTATCCATGTTCAAAGTGCAAAGCAGTCTCTCTCTGAGAAGAAAAGGTAAAGTTATTTCAAGACTTCCTTTTCCCTCTCCAGATAACCTTTTCTTTTTTTTTTTTAAGAAAAAAAGAACTTATTGTGAAAACAAACAAACAAAAAAAGATGTTAAGAGAAAAAGGGAAATCTTGAGCTGTCAAGAATTTGGGTGGTTGAAGAATGTGACATGGGAGAATGAGTTAAAGAGGTCAGTTAACAATAGAATCTAAATGGTAGATTTTTCCTGAAGAGGATGGAGCTAAACCTTCTGAGAAAGAAACAGATGTCCTCTAGAAAATCATGCAGAAGATTCTATAAAAAATGATCAAATGAGAAGCTCTCTACTCAGAGAGAGAGGGGAAGAAGACACAATGTAGTGGTTGATGACTCTTTTCTGAGTAATACTGAGAAAGGTATTTGTTGACCTGATAATAATAATCAAGAGGCCAGTTATATTCCTAAGGCATGTTCCCTAGACAAGATGAAAAACCTCCCCAAACTAAATAAACCTTGTGTCTACTAAATACTTCTAATGATTCATGTGGGAGAAAATGATAACACAGAAGAATTAGTCATTCTAAAAAGAGTGACTAAGGTTTATTAAGTCTTGGACAAGAAACCAAAGACCTGAAGAGAGCAAGAGGAGGGGATTTTTGTTTTGTTTTGTTTTGTTTTAATCAATGCTGCCTATTAAAGACAATGGTTTCTGAAGAGAAAAGCAGGTTTGGGAAATTAGCAGTTGCCTAAGATGATGTACCATTCTCCACTTGATAAATGGCAAAGGATATGAACAGGTATGTTTTGTAAGTAAGAAATCCAAGCTATCAATAGTCATTTTTTTTTAATGCTACCAATCACTAAAAATTAGAGAAATGCAAATTAAAGCAACTCTGAAATCTTACCTCACAACTATCAGATTGGTAAAGTTAAATCAAAAAAAAAAAGGAAATTGATAGATGTTGGAGGAACACATTGCTACAATATTGGTGGAAACTAAGCAGGTACCCAATTTAAGAATGTGAACAAAAACTATAGTGTATGAATGCAATGGAATACTTTTGTGCTGTAAGAAATGATGAAAAGGCCAAAGTGATGGCAAATACTTGTAGTTCCTGCTTCTGGGAGTATGTGGATGGATTTTCTCTTAAATTGAGGAGTTGTGAGCTATAGTAGGCTAAAGTAATTGGGTGTCAACAATAGGTTAAACCTTAATATGGTGAGCCTCTGGTAAAAGGGCACCATCAGAATGCCTAAAAAGCAAACTAGCTTAGGTAAGAAGTGAAGAAAATCAAAGCTCCTGGTGCTAATCAGAGGGGGATCAGGTCCATGAGTAGCTGCTGTACATTCAGCCTAATATAAGAAGACTGGGGAGGCCAGGTAGCACAGCGAGTAAGAGGACCGGCCCCAGTGTCAGGATGACCTGGGGATCAAATCTGGGCTCAGACACTTAGCACACACCCAGAAACACCTGGCCGTGTAACCTTGAGCAAGTTACTTAAGCCCAATTGCTTAAAAAAAAAAAAATATATATATATATATATATATATATATATATATATATATATGAAGACCTATTCTTTAAATTTAAATGTTAAAAGGATGAAAGCATCAATTTCAGAGAAACTTTAGAAGATTTGTATGAACTGATACAGAGGGATAAGAATAACTTATACCATAGTCACATTATAAAGACAATTTTGAAAAACTTAAGAACTCTACTCAATGCAATGACCAACCAGGATTCCAGAGTAAAAATAATAAAACATAATACCCCTATTCTGATAGAGAGGTAATGGAATAAGAGTGCAGATTGAAAAATATACTTTTTTTGGATATGGTCAATGAGGGAATTTGTTTTGCTTTAGTTTTTTTCTTTTTTTAATCAATGTGGGTAAGAGGGAGAAAAACATAGGTTTTTGTTCATTAAAAATAAAAGAAAATTTAAAAAAGAAAACAGAAAGGGTGTCAGAAGATGTAAGATTGTGTTTGGTAATGAGACACATGTTTGATTTATGGACAACAGCTTAAAATATAGGAATGATAGTTCCTGGCCAGAGATGGAAACTACAAAGGTTGGCAAGAATACCAGATGTCTAACATATATACTTAAAAGAACCTCAAACTTAAAAAACAATAGAAAAAAGGATATGAAAATGGGAAATCTGCCTGTGCATATCTACCACACTAGATATGATAGAAGATAGTTACAAATCTTGAAAGAATAGCAAGAGTGGTGTCTAGAAATTCCTAGGGGGAAAAATGTCTGAGAAAGGAAACAACAACAATTATACACATCCATAACCTCAGATTCTATTAAAAATGCATAATCTTTGGGTAAAAAACAAAATTGCAATACTAGGAAGTAAATTTGACCTCACAAGAATTGAGAATTGGTAAAATAGGATCCATAATTGGAATAAGGCTCTGGAAAGATATACCTTAATCAAAAAACAAAAACAGGATAGGTAAAGTGATGGGGGAGAGCTGAACCCCTAAAAAGAAATGCCCTTGAACTTTCCCACAAATTTTGGGAACATAGTCTCAGGCATTCACCAGGAGCATCTGACCCACACTAGTCTACCTTGATTACTTAATTAACTTATTTGACACTCCTTAATTTCATCCAGATCCCTTTCTCTGTTACCTCCAGAACACCCTAGGCTACTTGTCACTCCTTAGTCCCATCTAGATCTTCCCACAATCTTTCTGTATAAAATATCAATCTTACCTCCATGAAATTACTCAGATTCTTAAAATCTGGCCCACTTGTATTGGTATCACAAATACCACAGACTCGTTGGGAGTCTCCCCCACCCAACCAGTATCTTAATAAACTTGTTACTTGTACTGAAAGAGGAACTGAATGGTTGAATTCTTTTGAGGCAGACCCCCTTCCTGTACTCTTGCATTTAGGGGTTCCTAAGACCCCTAGAGACCACAACAAAAGGAGGAGGAAGTGAGGGGAAATAGTATTACAAATTAAGAATATATACTCATTTAGGGAAATTCAGGAACAAGAATGGGAAAGCAAGTGAAACAGAAACAGAAATGATACTCTCATCAGATTATATTACAAGTAAATAGAAAAAAAGGAACTGGAAGGGAAGTTCAGAAAAAAATCAGCAATTTTACTATGGAGTCATTATATGGTACTGATAGGGGACTTCAATTTTCTGGGCACCCAATGAAGCTCTTCTCTCTCTCTCTCTCTCTCTCTCTCTCTCTCTCTCTCTC
>NW_027187378.1:42329552-42347559 GCF_028583685.1 Petaurus breviceps papuanus | reverse complement strand
CTCTCTCTCTCTCTCTCTCTCTCTCTCTCTCTCTCTCTTTCTCTCTCCTTTCCTCTCTCTCTATTCCTCTCCTTTACCTTTCTCTATTTATCTCTCATCAAAGCAAGGCAGTGAATAATTCCTTGACTTCCTATAATGATACATTCATCATTTGAAAGGTGGAAGAACCATTGATAAAATATTCTCTTTTGGGCTTCATTTTCACCAATATAGTTTATGAGGAAGAAATTATGCAAACCTTGGTGGAAAATGACCACTGCATCTTTGAAATCTGCTCTTCCCCAAACTTAGATGGTAAAAAAAATGTAATGCAATCGTAGGGCTTCATTGAGTGGTATAGTATTCAGGGTTAGAGAGGAGATGGTCTTGTCCTGATAAGGCTGTACTTGAGCATTATGTTCAGTTCTGGGGCTACATTTAGAATGGATCTTTATAAGCTGAAGAATGTCCAGAGGTTGAACAATATAGTAAGATCATGACATGTGAGGATTTATTGAAAGAACTAAGGATGGTTTTCTCTCCTAACTTTGCTTCCTGCTCTCTAGACTTTGTTACCAAGTCTCATCTTCCTTCTCACCCTGGAAGATCCTTCTGTCCCCATTCTCCCATTGGTAAGTTCCTCCAAGGATTTCCATTTTGGGGTGGAGCCCAGGCCAGATATTGTTCATTCATCTCCTGTCTTTGCTTCTAACTCTCCAGACTTCTCCACCATGTCCCTGCCCAGATAACTTCCTCTCACCCTATTTTTCAGATCCCTTTTATATGTTTTCTTCTCCCATTAGAACATAAACTCTTTGAGGGCAAGGACTGTCTTTCTTTCTGCTTATATTTAGCCTAGTACTTAAACAATGACCAGAGTGAATGTAAATAATAATTATTCCTGTTTTAGCCAGAAATCCTGAGGGTCTTCCCCTCCCAGATTGATTTTTTTTTTGGACTAGCTAAAGAGTTCATTTTTTGACTCCTTTCTTACCTAACCTCAATAACTTAATGGGCATTGCCTCAGTCACACTGAGACCTGTTAAGACCTTAGCTTAAAAAGACCAAGGTCCCCCACTGTATCCAGGGCCATCTCCAGTCTTCTCAATCTATATCTTACCCCTGGACCCAGATGGTTCAGGAGGAGAAAGTGAGACTGGTGACTTTTGCAGGGCCCTCCCTCACTTAAATCCAATTCACTTGCATGTCAGGGCATAACCTTCCTGATGTCCTGGTCCTCTTTGAGAATGTAGGACAAACAACAATAAGCCCAATGCCCAGTAGATAGTTAGTGTTTAATAAATATTCATTGAATGATTGACTGCATGTTTAGCCTTGAAGAGAAAAGATCTTGGGAGAGGGGGATGGAACATGATCGCTGCCTTCAGATGTCTGACAAATTACGTAGCAGATAAATTAGAGTTGTTGTGCTTGTCTTTGGAGGACAACACTAAGAGCAAATGGAGAGAAGTTTCAAAGAAGCAAATTTAGGATAGATATAAGGAAAAGCATCCTAAAAGTCAGAGCTATCCCGAAGTGTCGGAATGGATGGCTTCAGAGAGCAGCAAGTTTCCCATCACTGGAGCTTCTTAAGCAGAAGATAGTTGAACACTTACAGGAGAGTGTAGAGAAGGGGATCTGATTCAGGTGAAATTGATTGGCTTCTGACATCTCTTCCAGCTCAAAGATTCTATGATTCTGTCTCGGAAGCCACAGCATCTAAGGTTATTGCTCCATCTAGGGATACTGAGGCCACAGGTGGATCTTCCTCTATGTCCCATCACCGATAGGATGAGACATTTTTACTTGCATCCTTACTACATATCCAGGCAACTAGGTGGTACAATGAATAAAGTGCTGGGCCTGGAGTCAGGAAGACCAAAGTTTGAATCTGCTCTCAGATACTTCCTAGCTGTGTGACCCTGGAGAAATCTTATAACCTCTGTCTGCCTCAGTTTCCTCCTCTGGAAAATGGGGATAATAATAGTACCTACGTCCCAGAGTAGTTATGAGGATCAAATGAGATAATAGTTGAAAAACACTTAACACAGTGCCTGGCACATATTAAGTGCTATATAAATATTAGCTCTTATTATTCTTAATTATATTCAGAACACCTTTAAATTTTAAAACTGCCTGTATGCAATCCCTCTAAAGCCCATCTTTGTTCTTTCCACCTACCTCATCTTATGATCATAGAAGTTATGACTATATTTTCCAGATTCCATTTCCTTCTTTGTACCAATGTTAGCATATTTAAAATTTTTTTTATCTCACCCATACTTGAAGTTTCCCAATCTATGATAACTTGGAAAAAGAGAAGGAAAGCTTAATATTGTTATGAGAAGCTTTAAATTCAATAAACAAATTAAGATTGTCCCCACTAAATGCTTCATAGCAATATGAAGTAGCCTTGATGGGGCAGTGCATAGAGCCCTGGGCCTAGAGTTACTAAGATCTGAGTTCAAATATGGCCTCAGATACTTAACTGGCTTCTGACCCTGGGCAAATCACTTAATTGTTTGTCTCAGTTTCCTCATCTGTAAAATGTAGATAATAATAGCACCTTACCTGCCAGTATTGTTGTAAGGATCAGATGAGATATTATGATCCTTCTGAATATCCTATAAGACTTTTGTTTACTTTGTTTCTCAATTCTGAACCAAGTTCTCCAAAAGATTATTTCTGATGTTTCTTGTTGCTTTTGTATTCATAATGAAACTAACTCCAACCACTTTACTCCCCTCTCTGAGTACAATAACCTGTGAACCATTCTTTCATTTAGCTACAGCCTGTTAATCATTTTGGAATTCTTTTTATGTTTAGGAATAGTAGGTCTTAAATATTTATTTAATTAGACAATTTTTCCAAAACAGGCTCCTCCAAGATCAAGAACTATGTTTTAAGCCTCTGTGTCTCCCCCACAGCATCCTAATAGATTAATGCCTGCATGTGGTAGGCACTCATTAATGGGGGAAGGGGGTTATGGTAGTGGTTGTTTCAGCTTCCCTTCTACCCCCAAGTAAAGAACCCTACAAAGACCCAAAGTGAGTAGAGGAAGTGAAAAATAGAGAACAGGAAAGTGGATGTTCATGTACTTACTCCAAAAGTACATAGAGTCCCATTGGTCTGGGCATCATGATGCCTGCATCTACCTGCTGCTTCTTGGTCATTGAAGAGGTGCCATTTTGGCATGTTTAGACTAAGTTGTAGAAGAGAATATTACTCAGATATATGTTGAACTAGATGACCCCCAAGATTCCTTCAAACTCTAATTTCATAATTCTACGCCCTTCATCCCCAAAGCTGGATTATTGGTCTTCTTGTTCCTTTACACCCTCAAAGACATGTCATCCATAAACAGGTGTCCTCCAAAGCATGGCCCTGGCCCCAGAGGGAATGAATCTGGCCCCTCCCAGCTGTTCCCTGGGAGAATGCAAACCCCTCTTGCTGGGATACATGCAGCTGTGGCTGTTGCTTAAGAGCCTTCCCTGCGTGCAATAACCTCTCATTATTTTTTAATGTTGTTGTAACTTTATGGCTTAATCAGTATTTGCAATTTGTTAGTAGCCTGGGCGGCTATAAAATTGTTTTCCAGGTACTGAAACATCCCATCAAGGTTTGTAAAGCAATGGTTCTTAGTTTATCATGCCCATAAAATGCCCTGGCAATTTGACAGATATAATAACTTTTTTTATCAAGTGTCTAATTTGAGAGGAAATTAAACCATATGTTACATGCAGCTTAGCACCCAGAGTTGGGCGCTCCTCAGCCTCTGAGGTTTCCAGGGCCTCTTCTCTTGCTCACTCTATCCTTTTCTATCAAGAGTAGGGTCAGTTTCAGTCCCCACCACCCCCTCCATAACTGCTCTGTTGACATCCCTTTGAGTACAGCGTATGGATGTATGTATATGTATACAGACTCAAAAATCACAATGCCTTTAATAAAATGCAAGTCTTACAGTGTATATACACACAGATGTCACCAATGAAACAATGGCTTAACTTGTATTATTGCCCTAGACAGGGCTTCCTCCAGACAGCCAGGAAAGCCTTCCTTGAAATGGTAGCTAGTGCTAGTTCATCTTCCATTCATCCATCAAACTGATCTTCCTTAAGCTTAGGTCTGAATATGTCATTCCCCTCTCCACCCCACCCCAATTTAGCAAATTCCAGTGACTCCCTATTACCCATAGCTCCCAATATTAAATCCTCTGTTTGACTTTCAAAGCACTTTTATAAACTACCCCTTCAGTCTTCTTACTCCCCTTGAAATACTCCGTAATCCAGTGGTACTAGCCTCTCTTTGCTGTTTTTCCAAAAAGAAACTCTTTCTCCCTGGTCTCAGCATTTTCACTGGTATCTCTCTGGCCCTATGCCCCAACTGTTTTCCTTCCTCATATCTACCTTCTGGTTTCTGTAATGGGAATGTAAATTTTTTAGATCTTCCCTGCCCCTAGGCTTAAGTGCACCTGGAGCCTGTGGTGGAGGCTTGCTTCTCAGGAGATACTTTGTGATTGGCCAGTGGGTCAAGAAGGTTGTTACATTCTCTGAGTCGGGAGAAGGCTATATAAACCCTGATTTGAGGCTTTGTTTTGGGGCTCACTTTGAGAAGTGTTGTGTGATTTGATCAGATGAGACTCTGGAAAGCCGTTGAGAGCCCCCTGGCTTTGAAAAACTCAGATGTTGATGTTTCCCTCTCTGATAACTGTGATTTGGTATGGATGTAATGGTTGGACAGTTTGGAAACCTGTCTGCTTGATCTGTTTCTCTGTCTTGATAATTTTGTCTATATACTCTGAAGTTCGGGGTGCTGACCTTTTCCCCCTGAACTAGGTAACTGATATGTTTGACTGATTAAAGTAAGCTTGTTAACTGATTTTGAGTTGCTTTCCTTTAGCAAAGCAGATCCAAGAACCTGTGTTGGCAGCCACCCTGGGGACACTGGGGTGCTTGCTGCTACAGTTTCCCTGGTTTTCTTCAAGCCTCAGATAATGGCCTACCTTCTTCAAGAAACCTTTCCTAATCTGGCTATAATGCTAAAGCCTTCTCTTTAAGATTAGCTACAGTTTATCTATTATCCATATAGAGTATATTTTTTATACATAGTTTTTTGCTTCATAATAGTTACTCCTATTAGATTGTGAGTTCCTGGAGAGTGAGGACTGGGTGATTTTTTGCTTTGCTATGTGAGTTTTTGCCTTTCTCTGTATTCTTAGGGCTTAGCACTGAGCCTGACATATTGTAGGTACCTAATAAGTGCTTGTCAACTCGGAGACCCATTCAACTTCAGAGCTGAAACTTAGGGAGCAGCTAGTCCAATATTCTCATTTTAAAGGATGAGAAAAATGAGATCCAGAGAGGGAAAAGTCACATGGGGGGTAAATGCAGAGTTAGGACTAGAATCCACATCTCCTAGCTCCCAGAGTCCCTTAAGGTCCCTTAATTTTCTCCATCTTCAGAGTTGTTGTTGTTCATCCTTCATTCTCTTGCCTCTTTTATATGAGATAATTTACCCTATTCTATCTCTCCCTTTCTTGTTCTCCCAATATATTCTCTCACCTCTTAATTTTATTTTTTAGATATCATCCCTTCCTATTAAACTGATCCCGTGCCCTCTGTCTATGTATGCATGTACATACATATACACACACTCACATATGCATTTATACACACATAAATCTTCCTATAAATACATATATATATATATTCCTTCAACTACCCTTATACGGAGAAAAGTCTCATGAGTTACAATTATCGTTTTTCCATGTAGGAATGTAAATAGTTAAACTTTAATAAGTTCCTTATGATTTCTTTTTCCTGTTTACCTTCTCAGGCTCCTCTTGCTTCTTATATCTGAATGTCAAATTTTCTGTTCAGCTCTGTTTTTTTTTTCATCAAGAATGTTTTAAAGTGCTCTATTTCATTGAATGACCATATTTTCCATTGAGGCATTATACTCAACTTTGCTGGGTAGGTGATTCATGGTTTTAATCCTAGCTCCTTTGACCTCCAGAATATCATATTCCAAGTCCTTTGATCCCTTAGTGTAGAAGCTGCTAGATGTTGTGTTATCCTGATTGTGTTTCCAAAATACCCCAATTGTTTCTTCCTCATAGCTTGTAATATTTTCTCCTTGACTTGGGAACTCTGGATTTGGCTATGATATTTCTAGGAGTTTTCTTTTGGGAATCTTTTTCAAGAGACAATTGGTAAATTCTTTCAATTTCTATTTTGTCCTCTGCTTCTAGAATATCAGGGTAATTTTCCTTGAGAATTTCTTGAAGGATGATGTATAGAATCTTTTTTTGATCATGGCTTTCAGGTAGTTCAATAATTTCAAAATTATCTCTCCTGGATCTATTTTCCAGGTCAGAGGTTTTTCCAATGAGATATTTCACATTGCCTTCTATTTTTTCCATTTGTTTGGATCTGTTTTATAGTATCTTGATTTCTCATAAAATCACTAGCTTCCATTTGCTCCAATCTAATTCTGAAAGAATGATTCTCTTCAGTGAGCTTTAGAAATTCCTTTTCCATCTGGCCAGTTCACCTTTTTAAGGCATCCTTCTCTTCATTGGCTTTTTGGGCCTCTTTTGCCATTTGAGTTAGTCTATTTTTTAAGGTGTTATTTTCTTCAGTATTTTTTGGGTATCCTTTAGCAGGCTGTTAAGTCACTTTTCATGATTTTATTGCATCATTCTCATTTCTCTTCCCAATTTTTCCTCCACTTCTCTTACTTGATTTTCAAAAATCCTACTTGAGCTCCTCCATAGACTGTAACCAATTCATATTTTTCTTGGAAGCTTTTGATGCAGGAATTTTGCCTTTGTTGGCTTCTTCTGGTTCCATGTTTTGATCCTTTTTGTTCCCCAAAAAAGAATTCTATGATCTGATTGTGCTTGCTCATCTTGCCAACCAATTACTTGACTTTTGAGCTCTTTGCCACAGTAGAACTCTACTTCCAGAGTGGAGAGAGCTTTGTCCCAAATCACTGGGGTTTTTGCAAATGTTGTCAGAACTATAAGGAGGTGCCCTCTCTACAGACACCCCAAGATCTAGCACACTGGCCACACATCTCAGGACCACCACCCAAGACTGTGATCCAGATCCAAGCAGGTCAAAGCAAGAGTAATTACCCCCTGAATGGTCACTTGGTCCCCCTATTATCTGTAGGCCAGGAGCTCCAGAAGCAGCCATGCAGCAGCAGCTGCAGCCTCCAGGCCTCAGCCACCTCTTACCCCGGGGGCAGGGGCCAGAACAAGTTCTTCTATCACTCAGTTCCAACAGAGTTCCCCACTGACCTTTTACTTTCTCTTTGGGGTTTATGGGTTAAGAAGTCTAGAAATCACCACAGCTGCCAATGATTGACTCTCCTGAGGTCTGCTCTGGCTGGTCTGTGCTTCTGGTCGGGCTGCCCTGGGGCTGGGCCAGCATGGCTCATGCAGAACTGCTCAGTCCCCAGCATGGTGTGATAGACCCTTCCTGTTGGCCTGCCAGGCTACCTTCAGTGGGGGATTTGTTTTTCTCTGCCACTTTGTGTGTTCTGTAGCTCTAAAATTTGTTTAGAGTCATATTTTACAGATATTGGAGGTGGTCGGAGCCAGAGCTCAGCAAGTTGCTGCTTTTACTCTGCCATCTTGGCTCCGTCTCCATCCTTCATTCTCAGGGAGGATTAATGACATCACAAAAGTGATGTCTTGGCTTGCACATGAGTTGGATGTCAGTAGGAGAAAGTCATCTGCCTCACTCTTTCCTCTAGAGTGCAGTGGCAAGACAAAGGTCAAGATGATGGTGATGGCCCAGGATGCAGTGGGTGATCTTGGCTTTCCTGAATTAAGGTCTTTCCCAGGTCTGTTTGTCTGAGGCCACCCCCATTCAATGGACTTCAAAGTAAGAGTTGAAACAGGACAAGACCCTCAGAGTTTCTGGCCAGAACAGAAAACAATAGCTATTTTTATACTCATTCTAAGACATCAAAATCTAAAGGCTGAGCAGAGGCTTGAGCTGGGACTTTAATTAGCCTTTGAATGAAAGCCAGAGTGATTTGGATTTTAAGGTAAAGTATCCTAGTTCCATTTAAAACACAAGGAGCTTTTAAAAGCCTTTCTTTTCAGGGGTATATTTTAAAGAAGTAAAAAATGAAAACCCGGCATGACAAAAATTAATTTGTCTCAGCTTTTGTTTGAGGTATATTTTAAAGAAATAAAAAATGAAAACTAGGCACGACAAAAATTAATTTGTCTCAGCTTTTGTTTTCCAAACACTAATATTGAGGAGACATAGTTGTCTACCTAAAAGAAAAGAAAACCAAGCCAGCCTGATTCTAACCTACCTTTGTCCACTTTACAGAGCTAAGAAAACATGTGATGCCGGAGGGGCATAAGGAAAAACACATATTTGCTTCCCACGGCACAAACTGCCCTGCCATTTATGGTTTTTATCTGTTCTATCTAATACCTGGAGGCTCTGCTCTGTACATATACTCATCAAAGCCAAACACTCCTGTCCCCCAGTATTCACCCTCTTGCTGGCATGGATCTCTTTATAGCACCCCTGACAGGTGGTCATCCAGGTACTGCTTGAACACCTCTGGTGACAGGGAACAAACTCTTTTACAAGGCAGCCTATCTCCTTGTTGGACAGCTCTAATTGTTAGAAAGTTTTTCTTTAAAAATCTCTTTTCTGCACCTTCCACCTAATGAGCCCCAATTCTGCCTCCTGGAAAGATACAGAAACCATATAATCCCTCTTACTGACAACAGCTCTTCAGATATTTGAAGACAGAGATCATACCTCCCATAAATCTTCGTTTTTTTCGATGAAAGAAAAGATGTTTTAAGATACCTCCCCATCTTGAGTGGCCTCTTCTAATTGTATTCCAACTTCAATAAACTTCCTAAAATGTGGGAAACAGAATACAATAGCATGGATGTGATATGGCCAATGAAGATTGCATTTGGACTATCCTAGAACCATAGCTTTAGAGCTGGAAGGGACCTCATAGTTCTAAAACCCCTCATTTCATAGATGAAATATATGAAAAGCCCCAAGTCTTTTGCATATTAATGCCATTGAGTTATGTTCCCATTCACTCCCCAATCACTTCCCTCTCTCTTTTACTCATCTATCCTATATTGATACAGATTTTTTTCTCAAGATTTAACAGTTACCTCTATTAAATGTCACCTTGTTAAATTCTGCCTCTCTACTATCTTCCTCTTCCAATACTTTATCATGGCATGAGGGTCATCTTGGCTTCTTAAAAACCATGTCAGCAGAACCCCACCTTTGGGAATGTCCTACCAAGCTGTAAAATCTGAGTAGAGCCCAGTAAGAAACTGTGATGTCTACTATATGAGCCTCAGTCTAGCTGAATTCAGAGAGACTCATCACTAGGTTGGCTTCAGGGTAAATGGATTTCTTTTTGGCCAAAGCAACTACTGAAGATCATTTATGAAGAAAGTGTCTCAGTTTGTATCAGTGCAGGGAATGTTCCCAACAAGGAAATCATGAATCCCTTCAGTATTAAAACAGAGATTCAGCATGTCATTCTTTCTTTTAGGAGGAAGGGGAAAAAGAAATCAGGGTTAAGTGACTTGACCAGGGTCACACAGTAAGTGTCTAAGGCCAAATTTGATTAAAGGTCCTCCTGACTTCAGGGCTGGTGCTCTATCTACTGTACCACCTAGCTACCCCCCACATCATTCTATCTTAATAAGATCTTTTTAGATGCAAGTTCTGCCACCCAATGTTTCTCCCTATATTTTGTTATCCACAAACTTAATAAGCATATTGTTCATGTCTTTGATAAAAAATGATGAAAAAGGCTGCCACTAAAAACTTCCCTTCAGGTTGACACTGATCAATTTAATCAGTATTCCAAGTAAGATTATTTCAGCCAGTATCAATCTATCCAATTGCACCATCATCTGGGTCCTGTCTTTTTAAGTATAAAGGATTTCTTTTCAATGTCAAAAATGTCAAAGATAGGGGTGGCTAGGTGGAGCAGTGAATAGAGCACTGGCCCTGGAGTAAGGAGGACCTGAGTTCAAATCCAACCTCAGACACTTGGCACACTTACTAGCCATGTGACTTTGGGCAAGTCACTTAACCCCAACTGCCCTCCAAAAAAAAAAAAGGGAAAAAATATCAAAGATACTAAAAAAAATAATAACAAGCATTTATATAGTACTTTTACATTTGCAAAGTGTTTTACAAATATTATCTCATTTTATTTTCACAACAATCCTGAGAGGAACGTGCTATTATTATTCCCATTGTACAAATGAGGAAACTCATGCCTTACATGACTTACCCGAGATCGCACAGCCAATAAGTGTCTGAGGCTGGATTTGAACTCAGTTCTTCCATAAGTCAGACCCAGTACTCTATTTACAACACCACTTAGTGCCCACTGATTAAGAATATATGATGACAAAGGGAGAGTATTGATTGAAGGACACTTTTAAATGATCTTTTATCTTACTAATCACAACAGTATTTACATACATTTGAAAAAATAATGATACATCTATATGGAAGAGACTTTATTTAGTCTGTAGCATTGTTTATTTCCCTTAAGGTAGCACATTGTATAGTTTGCTTAGTGAGTCTATGGGTTCCCAGACCCCTTATAATAATACCATAGGATTTAGGAATCTCCTATCCACAGGTTGGGAACCAGGAATCTAGTCCTTATTTCTTCATCTTGCTCACAAACACACCACTGAAGTACTTTCCTAAGTATCTTGCTAAAATCTAGACTTGCTATAATGTTTTTTTTATTTATGATAAGCTAAAGTCTGATATCCCAGCTCCCTGTCTTAGTCAAATCTTTTGAAAAAGTTGTCTACAATTACCATCTACCCTTCCTCACTTACTTCTCAGCCTTATACAATCTGACATCCAACCTCATCACTCACGGAAAGGAAACTGTTCTCTCCAGTTACCAATTAATTCTTAATTGCCATATCTGATGGTGTTATTCCAGTGTTAATCCTTACCCTATCTGCTGCATTTGCCTTTTTTTTTTTACCATGATCTTATTTTGGATATTCTTTTTGCTTTGGTTGTTTCCCCTACTTTAAAAATTAAGATAGTATCAACAGGCAATCACAACTTAGTAAAACTTAAGTGAAAACTATGTTTCTTACAAAAGAAATGAGCATGCATGTGAAACCCAAAGAGTTCATAATCCATACAGAAGTTTGATTTTTTATAACAGTGGGATAAAGGAAGGAGAAGATACCAGAAATCTCTACCTGAAGGGATATGGCATGGGAGGGGGAAAGGTGACTTAAATGTGGGAAAAAGACATGGGGAGGAGAAAGGCAATGGCAAAAGCCTCATTCTTTTTCCCTTAGGAAATGTGAGGCTGCTTATCTACATGGGTCCCAGCTGTATAAGCAGTGTCTCAGTGTAGTGCAGACTGACTGGTGCCTGTGTTGACTCCCAAAGACACATAGGGAATCCAGTTTAGGATGAAAACAATAAACTATGTAAATGGGAGAGATGGGGCACTTTGTCCTTGACACATTCAGGACCCCCTGCATGCTCTGGGTCCATTGTTTCTGGAAAATATGGCAACTCAAGAAAACGAGTTCAGGGGACCCCTTTACCAGTCCTCAACAATAGCATTTGTCTGTTTTCAGTCTCCTCCATGGCCCCCATGCTTTACTATTTCTCAAAGATTAGCAACATTTCCTTAAGCCCATCTTCAAGTTTTACAGCTTCTTTATACACAATTTGTCTGGACCTGAAAAATTCATTGAAAGCTGCTTATTATCTCCTTCCTGGAGCTAGGCTTTAATTCCTCAAACATCTACCATAATGTGAGTGTCTATTAACCAACAGATTTACCTCAATAGTCCAAGTACCTCAGTGAAATTAATTGTTGCTTATCATTCTAGGCCTACTGTAGATTGGCTGATGGTTCTCTTTCAGTCCCCAGATCTCAATAACAGCTGCTGTCCTCACACTCACACCCTGAAACAGCAAATGCTGTGTTCAGCAGCTACTAGGATCATGGAAACCAAACTAGTCTTTCATCTCAAAAAAAAAATAAAAAACCCCCTATCCTAGGTGGCTGAGTGGATAGAGCACTGGGCTTGGTATTAGGAAGACCTGAGATCAAATCCTGCCTCAGACACTTACAGGCTGTGTGACCCTAGGCAAGCCACTTAACCTCTGTTTGCCCTAGTCCACTGGAGAAGGTAATGGCAAAGTACTTCGATGTCTTTGCCAAGAAAACCCTATAAGGGGTCACAAAAAATTGAACGTGACTGAGTGACAACAACCCTCTCCTAGACCATGGCTGAAATTCATAGTAGATGCAGGAAGTATGGTACTAATGTTATCCAAGCTGAATTTATTGATATGTTGTGTTATAAATGTGTGTGTGTGTATGTGTGTATACTCTCTACTTTCTCAAATTGACCTGGAAACTCCCAGGAGTTAGGGATTGTGTCTCCTATCTTTTTTTATAATAGTTGTACATGCCTTGTAGAGAACAATGCATAGTCCAATAAATGCTGTTGACTAACAATAGAAGAGTAATAACCCCTGATGCATTGAGCAGAGGCATAGACATGAGCCAGCTCCCATCAGCTCTCTAGAGCCTATGGTTAAATTTTCAGTATGAGCATTTACATAGCAGAAATCAGCAAACAGTACAAATAAGGGCTTGATTTATTGTTTTGTTAATTCCTAGACTTAAGAAAGTCTAATGGAGAAAAATGCTAATAATGTAAATTATACTCAAAAGTATATTATGCATATAATCTTTTTTTTTTTCAGGGAGCCCAGTTGTTAAACATTTACAAGCACATCACAACATTTGTGTACACTTAGAAGACCTTCTGAAATGAGCCTTCGGAATATTATGTTTTTCATCTTCACAGCATCTCTGTGTAGCAGGTATAAGCCAAAGCTTATCAAGTTCATTTAATAAACCAGATTTTTTTTTAAATTAGAAAACCAAATTACCACCAAAGTATAAAGAGGTGACATGATTGGCTAGAAGCCTCACCGCACAAATACTATGGATTAGAATCCCCCCTCTTGTTCCCATAGTTCCCTCAGCAGGAGCTGTGGTATTGGAAGAACCATAGAATCATTGAGTTAGGGTTAGAAAGGTCATTTAATAGAACCCATTCATCTTCACAAGTGAAGACTGCAGCCCAGAGAAATGAAGTCACTTGCCCAGAGTAAGACAGATGGCAGAGCTGGTAGTGATTGAAGCCAGGTACACTGACTCCAAAGACCAATGTGCTTTCCATCTCACCAAGGAGAGGGCCTTTCCCTAGCACAACAAGCCCTGATGATAACATGTGTAGTTAAGAAGCACCCTTTGTAGGACTGAGTTTCCTCATGATTCCTGACTTCCCCACCTCCTCCACAGCTTTCTCTCCATATTCCAAATGGCATCAACTGACCAATGTAGAAAACCCACATCAAGGTCTACACATGTGATGGAGGGACTGACTTGATTCAATTTAGAAATAAAACAACCCAACACAAAAGCCAACCCAAGGTATTTCAAATCGATACTGAAGGAAATCATCTCTAGCTCCATGGGACCAGCCCTTATGAGAGCCATGGCAGCAGCCGTGATAAAAGCCCTGTTTGTGGCCAGAATGGGTTTGCTCCGGAGCCTCCAAGTGAAAACAGAAGTTGAATAAGAGCTATATACTGTATTTGTTTAAATTTCATGCTAGTGAATGGCTGTGACGCAGGAGACAGGTTTATGGAGAGAGAAATAAAATGTTGACAAATGGCCCTGTAATCAACTGGAACACGCAATAAATCATTAGAATGCCAATAACACTTCCAGGACAAGCTTAGAAAGGTCATTACTGTGTCACAATATATCTTCCAGCACCAAACAAAGCAAACAGAACATGTTGGGAATAGGATTATGGGGGAAGCATCTGTCAGTCCTAATTAAGAATTAACTACAGATCGTATCTCGGGAGATGTATAATTTATTTTCCTTCTTCTTCCCCCCTGAAAAGAAAAAAAAAGAAAAATAAATCAATAAAAAAATTTAACCCACTCTGGATCAGAGAAAGAGCCAGAGAAACAAACCAAGGCTCTAGGCTAAAAGAGAAGAGAAGGGAAAAATACTGGGGAGGGAACTCTAGGAGATCGGACAAAGGTGGAGGTGTGCAGCTGTGAGCTCAAGGAGGAGAACAGGGTACAAGAGGGTAAATGATACACTCTCAAGCCTCAGTTTAGAGTCCAGTACTTTTTATTCTGACCCACTCTACAGGAATCAAGTCTTTTAGCCCCAGGAATGTTGGCAACAAAGGCTGTTTTAGCTTCCATGGTTCATTTTGTATGGAAAGGAAACAGAAAGCAGGTGGGAGAAAAGGCAAAGTCCTGTCTCTACTCAGGAAAAAAAGAGAAGGAATAGGTTCATATGAGGGTGGGAGTGGCAAGAGAAGAATAGTTTTTCAGGTAGTGTTTGGATAGAAAATAAGTAACTGCACTCAACTTCCAGGGGGAAAAGCATTTGTTCCTAAGCTGCTTTTCCTAGTTGTATATTTCCCAGACCTGGCAGTATATCTAAGTATATTCAAAGTCCCTGGGCTATTAGTGGCTCTTTTCAACTAACTCTATTTCTCACTTTTATTATGGAAGGGGAGATGATATTTCTGACCCTCTTTACCAGAATGAAACCCAGTGTCTTGTACTAAGCCAGGTACTTAGGTTGACCTCCAATTCTCCAGGTCTGCCATCAAATCAGCTTCTAAAAAAATCAATGGGAAGATTCCTACTCAAAGCCAAGATCTTCCCAAATAGCTCTTTTAAATCAGTTGGCTTGCAAGCATTTATTAAGCATCTATTATATGCCACTTACCGTGCTAGGCATTGGGGACAGAAAGACAAAAAATGAAACAATCCTTATTCTCAAGGAGCTTACAATCTAACAGACCATGTGTGAGAGATTTTATATATATATATATATATATATATATATATATATATACATATACATATATATATATATACACACACACACACACACACACACACAGAAACACACACATAGGCATGTATGTATATATTAAAGTAGAGAGAGCATTGATTGGTTGTTGTCTTTCGTTCTCTTAGAGGACCAATATGAGATCACTATGTTAAAGTCAAGTTTCAATGTGTCCAACTGTGGTTGATCAGACCAATATGGGCTCAGAATGCTCTACCACAGGTTGGGCACAAATAGTCCATGGGAACATTTGGGGTACATTCTCCAAATTTGCACAACCTGCATTTCCTTTGAGCTGTTTCAATTCTGCTTTGCTCATAGAGCCCAGCACCTTCTGTGATGTGGGCATGCCACGCTGAGTGGTCCTGTGTCAGTGTCTCCCATGTCACACAATCAATTCCAAAGTTCTTGAGAGAGACCTTGAGAGTGTCATTGTATCATTTCTTCTGACCACCATGTGAATGCCTGTCCTTTGTGAGTACTACATAAAACAGTCTTTTTGGCAAGGGTACTTTTACATTTGAACAACGTGGCCAGCCCATGGAGCTGCACTCACTGCAGTAGAGTTTGAATGCTTGGCAGTTTAGTTAGAGAAAGGACCTCAGTGTCTGGTCTCTTATCTTGCCAGGTGATCTTCAGAATCTTCCTAAGACAATTCAAATGGAAGCAATTAAGTTTCCTGGCATGGTGCTGGTATGCTGTCCAGGTTTCACAGGCATATAACAATGAGGTCAGCACAACAGCTCTGTAGACCTTCAGTTTGGTAGTCAGTCTAATACCTCTTCTCTCCCATACTTTCCTTCAGAGTCTCCCAAACACAGAGCTAGCTCTGACAATGTGGGAATCAACTTCATTATCAATGTGTACATCCCTGGAATAAATATATGCAGATAAATACAGAATAATTATGAGATAGTTAAATAAAATGTATTAGTTATGAGGGTCTTACCTTTCCATTGAGGGCCCTTAAAAATTCTACATACATACATTCCTTTCTCCTTGCCTCTCTTCCTTCCAGGCAGCCTCTTGTTTTTTCCACTGCTCCTCTCCTATAATCAGTTTGTCACTGTATATCTGACAGAGGTGAGAAATGGAAGGATGTGATGGGACAGGAATCCTTGGACTCCCTGCTGGAAGGGCTTTGTCCATAGCTAGCTCAATCTTTGTCACTGCGGTCTTTACCATCATCATCATTGTTATTGTTACTGTTTTTTATCTGGATCAGTAATTCATTGATGTAGAAACTCCTTCCAATAATAGAGATCAAGAATTGGGCCACAACTTTGAGCCTTTGAGACTTGTCTGGGGCATTGGGGAATTCAGTCACCTGCCCTTAGTCATATAACTAAGATGTTACAAGCAAAACTTGAATTTTAGTCTTCTTAAAGACTCCAAGATTGAGGACCAAAGGATACATGATGGGAAATGCCAGTCACATCCAGAGAAAGGACTATGGAGTCAGAATGCAAAATGAAGTATGTTATTTTCTTTTTTATTTTGTTTTATTTTTTTTCTTTTTCATGATTTGTCCCATTTGTTATAATTCTTTTATGCAACGTGACTAATGTGAAAATGTGTTCAATAGGAATGTATGTGTAGAGCCCATATCAAATTGCAAACCGTCTTTGGGAGGGAGAGGGAAGGAAGGGGAGAAATTTTAAAACTTGTAGAAGTGAATGTTGAAAACTAAAAATAAATGATTTAGTTAAAAAAATAAAAATCTAAAAAAAAAAAGTAGGATAAAAGATTCCAACATTGGCCTTCTCTACACCATGCCGCCTTGCCCCTTAAAGATCTATCACCTCCTCCCTGGATTATTACAAGAGCCTCTTAGCTGGTGTCTCTGGCTCTGGTCTCTTCCTCTTCTAATCCATAACAGTCGCTGAAGTCAGAATATATTTTTATTTATTTTTTTAAGCCATGATTTAATTGAAGCAGAGAGCTCCTAGCATGGATACTCCCTCTATGATGTAGATTGGGAGATTTCATCTGTAATTTCTGGCGTCTCCTTATCCATTATGCCACACTGTCTCTCATCTTCATTATTTCTTATCATCATTGTTAGGTTTATTGGCATTGAGTTTCACTTTCTCCCTACAATTCTTTTCTATATCTCTTTTTCTGCTTAAGTTTGCATTTTTTTTTGTTTTATATATTTTTTCTGCTGACAAAGATAAGAGTTCCCGTCCGAGATCACCATTTTAGGATTTGTTACAAACTTCATGGTACAGGTTTATGGCTTTGGGTGTCCTGCTTATACTACAGTTCTTATGGGTCCTAATAAACTCAGCTGCTCCTGGTGCTCTTAAATTCTGGTATAAAAGATAGAGCAGAGGCATTATTTAGTCCTGCTACATATAAGATGTCTTATCCTTGAAGGCTAAGGATAATGTTTCTTTCTTGGGTATGAAAAGGCCCATAAGTCCCTAGTGCTGCCCAGATAATTGGAAGAAGAAAGTAGGGTCTCCTTCCCTGGCTGCCCTGGAGACTCACTGCAAATGGGAGTCTCAGGGAGACCTAGGAAAATAAAACAGAGCAAAGACTGAAGCATTACACAAAAACTGCCAAATAATCCTAAATAGCCCAGTATTAGGTCCTAGTGACATAGTTTTCTTCTCCACATATGATGACACTGATTTCAGCTTTAGGTAAATCCACTATCCAAGCAATCAGTCAAAAAGCAATTCGTAATTTTACTATATTGTCAGGAGGGCAGCTACGTAGTATACTTGAGAAAGTACTTTGGCCAAGAGTCAGAAAGATTCATCTTCCTGAGTTCAGCCTCAGACACTTACTAGTTGTGTGACCTTGATCAAGTCACTTAATCCTGTTTGCCTCAGTTTCCTCATCTGTAAAATGAGCTGGAGAAGGAAATGGCAAACCACTCCAGCATCTATGTCAAGAAAATCCCAAACAGGGTCATGAAGAGTCAGACATGACTGAACAGTGTGTCAGGAACTGTGCTAAGCCCTGGGGATGTGAAAGAAAGAAAGGAAAGAAAGAAAGAAAGAAAGAAAGAAAGAAAGAAAGAAAGAAAGAA
>NW_027187378.1:42279302-42329542 GCF_028583685.1 Petaurus breviceps papuanus | reverse complement strand
GAAAGAAAGAAAGAAAGAAAGAAAGAAAGAAAGAAAGAAAGAAAGAAAGAAAGAAAGAAAGAAAGAAAGAAAGAAAGAAAGAAAGAAAGAAAGAAAGAAAGAAAGAAAGAAAGAAAGAAAGAAAGGAAGGAAGGAAGGAAGGAAGGAAGAAAGAAAGAAAGGAAGAAAGGAAGGAAGGAAGGAAGGAAGGAAGGAAGGAAGAAAGAAAGAAAGAGAGAAAGAAAGAGAGAAAGAAAGGAGGAAAGAAAGGAAGAAAGAGAGAGAAAGAAAGAAAGAAAGAGAGAGAGAGAAAGAAAGAAAGAAAGAAAGAAAGAAAGAAAGAAAGAAAGAAAGAAAGAAAGAAAGAAAGAAAGAAAGAAAGAAAGAAAGAAAACACAAAAAGAATCTCTGCCCTCAAGGATCTCAGTGTCTAATGAAGGAGACAATATGCAAACAACTGTGTTCAACTACAATAGTTACAGAATAACTTGGAGGTAATCTTAGAATTAGCATTAAAAGGTCATGGAAAAGTCTCTTGCAGAAAGGGGGGATTTTAATTGAGACATCAAGGAAGGCAGGAACTGAATCAAGGAGGGAGAAAACTACAGGTAAGTGCTTAGTGTCTAAAAATGGAGTGTCCTGAACAAGGAACAGCAAGGAAGCCAGTGTCGTTGGATCAGAGCTATATGGAGAGAAGTAAAGTGTATGAAGAATGGAAAGGTGGAAAGTAGCCAAATGATGAAGGACTTTCGAAGCCAAAGGAAGCATTTTATATGTGACCCTGGAGGTAATAGGAGTTTGCTGAAGGGGGAGGGAGTGCGACATGTCCATCAGCAGCCTACCAGGCATACTTTGGACAATAACAACAGCAACAACAAAAGGTGTGCATGGTGAGGGCCTCTACTACTCACTATGTGTTTGACCCTGGGCAAGGCTCTTCACCTCTCCAGTCCTCAGTTTTCTTAATCTACAAGTTTATGGAACTAGACTAGACGGTAAAATTTGATAGTCCCTAAGGTTGTTTCAACATACAGTCTATGCTCTAAGATCTATGACCTCCGAGGCCCTACCAGCTCTAAATCTATGATATCCTGGAGGCACATAACTTTAGGGGAGGAATGGGACCTTTGTCAGTTGTGGCTTTAGACTCAAGTGTTCACACCCCTGATACCACAATATGATGTAATATCCTTCTCCTGTAGGTGGCTTTGCATTTTTTTTGCCTGCTTGACTTCCTTGGCAAAACAAACAAACTTAGAAAAATGAACACTGAATAATTATTATGATTCCAGTTTGACTCTGAAGAAGTTAGCTACAATTCAGGAGGACTACAGGTATGAAGTGGGCAGCTAGGTGGATAGAGTTCCAGGCCTGGAGTCAGGAAGACTCATCTTCCTGAGTCCAAATCTGGCCTCAGTTGCTTACTAGCTGTGTGACCCTGAGCAAGTCACTTAACCTTGTTTGCCTCAGTTTCCTTAACTGGAAAATGAGCTGAAGAAGGAAATGGCAGACCACTCCAGTTTCTTTGCCGAGAGATCCCCAAATAGGGTTATGATGAGTTGGACATAACTGAAATGACTGAATAACTTTAGTTTGAAACACTGCACATGCTTTTTTTGTTGGTGATCAAGTTAAGTGACTTGCCCAGGGCTACCCAGTTAATATCTGAAACAGGATTTGAATTTAGGTCTTCCTGATTCTAAGACCCGTGCTCTAACCACTACACAATCCTTAGACTTAGTTGATCTGTTGACTGGTTTTGCTGAAGTGCTTTTTCCTCCTCTTTCTTTTTCATTCTTAGTTCTAAGGGATGAGGAATGGAGAATTATATCAGAAAATGAAGGTGACATAAAAATAAAAGAGATCAACAATTTTTTTTTATTTCTTCAATATGGATTTTAAAAATTAAAATATGTGGTATCTAGAATCAGTGTTTTTTTTAAATTTATATTGCTATGCAATTTAGAAGGGTATTTGGGGTCACCTTAAGCTCTCCTTTAGAACCTGGAATTTTACATTAAGTGAAAAATATTAGTATTCCAAAATGCTTTAGCATTAGGGATGGCTGCATGGTCATGACCTCTGTTTTTATGTAAACGAGTCTCCATTACTACCAAGACTGCATACAGGGGAGATGGGAGAGAGGGAAGGACAAGCATAAACCGCTTATTAATGCTGTTCTTCACATGTTCTTTGGATGGGAGCAAGAAGGGTCTAAGGAGAGCCCATTGGTTCTGAATTAGTCCTAATGAAGCATGCATATAACTTGCTAGGAAGACAAATGAGGTAGGCACCTCTGAGGAGCTACAAAAGACCTTCCTGATAGGACCAATTTTGACATGAAGCAGAAAGTGCTGACTGCATTCTGGGCATGCAGGTTTATCATTCAAGGAAGGTAGGTGGTGCAGTGACTACCATACTGAATTTGAAGGCAGCAGGAGCTCGGTTTGAATTCTGCTTCAGACACTGGCCAGCTAGGTGATTTGGGGCAAGTCACTTAACCTTGATCAGTCTCAATCTCCTCATCTATAAAATGCAGGTAATAATGGCACCTATATTACAAGGACCAAATGAGATAATATAGGTAAAGTGCTTTATAAATCTCAAAGCACTACCTAAGTGTTATTATTGTTGGAATAGAGCATGGACTGGTGATTTCATGGGTACAGGGAACTCCCCAGTGAGGAAATTCCCTCTACCAATCTAGGTTAGTGCTTCTCTGTAATTCATCATCTTAGAGAGTTGCCTACAACACTGAGAGTTTAAATGGCTTGCTCAGGGTCAAGAGAAGGTGCTGGTTGTTCATCCTTCTTTTTCTAAGAGAACCAATGACATCATCGGGTCATGTCTAGATTTGAGTATGGATTGAATGAAAGTGAGACAGAATTACTCAAACTCATCAGCCTCCCTCTCTCTTCATCAATTAAGTCCAGCAGCAAGACAAGAGTCAAGATGACTGATGATGACCCAGCATACAGTAGAAGACCTTGGTATCTTGGAGCTTTAAGTACTCCACAGCACCTGCTCATGGAACAAATTGTTCTCATCCATTCATTCCATGGGGAGATGACTTCATATGCTTGGAATAGACACCCCCTTACCTCATCAATGGATTGGAGGCCCATTGGTTACTCTCAACCTGGTTTAGCCTATCTGCTGAGTTGCTTTTACTATCATGTAGCTGCTGCACATCCTACAGCTTGTTGGAGCCACAGGTAAGAGTTGGGTGACAAGCAGATGAAGGATGAGCAGCCCTGAAAAGGGCTCAGCAAACCCTCTCTGACCACCCCATGAAACCAAGTCTGATTAGTTCTTTATTCACTGTGTCATGATGTCTACTGTTGTTAAGAATTCATCCTTTCAGAGCTCCCAATATATGTACTTGTATTCTGGTTCTAGCTCAGAACTTAAAACAAATTTTAGTAACATCTTTCTCCTGCATTTCTAGTTTTATGATCGAATGGAAACCCTAGGTTCAGACCTTTCTCTCCTTATGCTCCCACAGCAAACCCTAGAAAAGATCAGGAAAGGACAACCTCCAATCAAGCAAGAGAAATCATTTCCCAACATGGAGGTTCACTCAAAATTTTTCCAGGGAAGGCAGGGCACTGCCTCCCCCTCATTCCCATGTTGAAAATATATCCCAGGAACAACAAAGTCAAGATCCAATTGCCCTTTGGAGTCAATGGCTCTGTCCAGGACCACCTTCAAGACAGAGGTGGCAATGTCAACCCTTGATTTGGAGACCCCTGTAGTGTGAGTGAAGGTTTAGGTTTCATTCTCTTTTAATGCATTTCTCCACAGGTTTAAGAGGTGTTCACAGTGAATTTATTCATCTGTGCTTGTCATTATCCTAGAGGATGCTTGCAGGGGGGTCTCAGTACACATTTCAGCATCAGTCACACTCTCAGGCTTTCACTGTCTACCTGTTTGTTTACATTGCACCTATCAATGTGCTTTGACAGAGGATTTATGCACTGCAAGAAGAAAACAGTCCATTTTGATTGGCATTGCTAATTATTGCTTTATTATACCCAGGCAGTCCTTAAAGAAGCAGGTGGTAAAGTGTCATGGTAGCTAGGTGGCATAAGGGATAGAGTGCCAAACCTAGAGTCAGGAAGATGAGTCATCCTGAGTTCAAATTTGGCCTCAGACACTTACTAGCTGTGTGACCCTGGGCAAGTCACTTAACCTCTATTTGCCTCCATTTCCATGTCCATAAAATGAATTGGAGAAGGAAACAATAGACCGCTCTAGTATCTTTGCCAAAAAAAACCCAAATGGGGTCATAAAGAGTCAGACATGACTTATGCACATGCATATATGTACTTTGAGATGCCTACCTGTTTCACCCAATATAAATTATGATCATTACAAACTATGAAATAAATTATTTCTATTTCTATATAATCCTAAGCCACATAGAATAAGAATTTTTTTTAAAGAATGGCAATAATGAAAATGAGTAGGCTTCCCTGGGAAGTAGTCTGTTCCCCCTCACTGGAGAGCTTCATGCAAAAGCTAGATGTCTTCCCACTAGGTATATTGTAAAGGGAAAAGAATTCTCGTTCAAGTGTGGAATTGAACTTGAAAACCTCTAAGGACCTTTCTAACACCGAGATCCTGTGATTCTATGTACTGTAAACTTAGAGTATTCTCAGGTTTTTAAATGACCTTGTTGTTTTGGTAGCCTCTCCTAGTACCTTTCATAGAATTTTGGACATAGTAGGTCGAACTTAAGAACTATCTCCTACAGAAGGAGATTTTTTAAAATTTATTTATTTACTTTTAGTTTACAACATTCAGTTCTACAATCCCTTGAGTTTCAAACTTTCTCCACCTCCCTCTCCTACCCCACCCCCGCCATGGCAGCATGCAAACAAATATAGGATCTACAAATACCTTCATATTAAACATTAGTCAGATTGTAAAGAAGGATTATAATCAATGGGATGAACAATGAGAAAGAGGGAACAAAACAAGAAAAGGAGAGAGAGCAAGTAGTTTGCTTCAATCTGCATTCAGACTCCATAGTTCTTTCTCTGGGTTTGGATATCTTTTACCATCATGAGTCTTTTGGAGTTGTCTTATAACCTTGCATTGCTGGCTGAGAGGAAGCCAGTCTATCAAAGTTAGTTGTCACACATCCATTGTATTTGTAATTATGTACAAATTTCTCCTGATTCTGTTCATCTCACTCAATATTAGTTTATACAAGTCTCTCCAGATTATTATGAAGTCTGTCTGTTCTTCATTTCTTATGGCACAATAGTATTCCATTACATTCATATACCACAATTTATTTAGCCAGTCCCTAATTGATGGGCATCCCCTTGATTTCTAATTCTTTGCCACCACAAAAAAAGAGCTGCCATAAATATTTTTGTACATATGGGTCTTTCTCCCACTTCTACAATCTCTTTGGGATACAGCCCTAGAAGTGGTATTGCTGGGTCAAAGGGTATGCGTATCTTTATAGCCCTTTGGGGGTAGTTCCAAATTGCTCTCCAGAATGGTTGAATCAGTTCACAACTCCATCAACAATGCATTAGTCTTCCAATTTTTCCACATTCTCTCCAGCATTTATCATTTTCCTGTTTCGTCATCTTAGCCAATCTGACTGGTGAGATGTGGTACCTCAGAGTTGTTTTGATTTGCATTTCTCTAATCACTAGTGATTTGAAACATTTTTTTTCATATGCTTATAGATACCTTTAATTTCTTCCTCTGAAAACTGCCTGTTCATATCCTTTGACCATTTATCAATTGGGGAATGACTTGTATTCTTATAGATTTGACTCAATTCTCTGTATATTTTAGAAATGAGGCCTTTATCAGAGACACTGGTTATAAAAATTATTTCCCAATTTTTTCCACTTCCCTCTTAATCTTGGTTACATTGGTTTTATTTGTACAGGAACTTTTCAATTTAATGTAATCGAAATTATCCATTTTGCATTTCATAATGCTCTCTCACTCTTGTTTGGTCATAAAATCTTCCCTTCTCTATAAATTTGACAGGTAAATTATTCCTTGCTCTCCCAGATTGCTTATAGTATCAGCCTTTATACTTAGATCATGCACCCATTTAGACTGGATTTTGGTATACATTGTAAGATATTGGTCAATGCTCAGTTTCTGCCATATTATGATCCAGTTTTCCCAGCAGTTTTTGTCAAATAGTAAGTTCTTTTCCCAAAAACTGGGGTATTTGGATTTATCAAACAATAGATTACTATAGTCATTGATTGCTGTGGCTTGTGTACTATTCCACTGATCCACTATACTATTCTCAGTCAGTACCAAGTAGTTTTGATGACTGCTGCTTTATAATACAGATTAAAATCTGGTATGGCTAGGCCACCTTCCCTAGCATTTCTTTTCATTAATTCCCTTGATATTCTGGACCTTTTGTTCTTCCAAATGAATTTTGTTAATATTTTTTCTAGCTCTATAAAATAATTTTTTGGTAGATTGATTGGTATGGCACTTAATATGTAATTTAATTTAGGTAAAATTGTCATTGCTATTATATTAGCTCAACCTAGCCATGAGCAGCTTGTGTTTTTCTAATTAGTTAGATCTGACTATATTTGTGTGAAAAGTGTTTTGTAATTGTGTTGATATAGGTCCTGGGGTTTTATTTTTGGCAGGTAGATTCCCAAATATTTTATAATGTCTGCAATAACTTTAAATGGAATTTCTCTTTCTATCTCTTGCTACTGGATTTCACTAGAAATATATAGGAATGCCATGGATTTATGTGGGTTTATTTTATATCCTACAACATTACCAAATTTATTTATTATCTCAAGTAGTTTATTACTTGATTCTCTAGGATTCTCTAGGTATACCATCATATAGTCTGCAAAGAGTGATAGCTTAATCTCTTCTTTGCCTAATTTGATTCCTTCAATTTCTTTTTTTCTCTTATTGCTGACTGCTAACATTTGTAGTACCAAATTGAATAAGAGGGGTGATAGTGGACAACCTTGTTTCACCCCTGATCTTATTGGAAATGCTTCTAGCTTCTCCCCATTACATACAATATTTGTTTGGTGGTTTTAGATAGATGCTACTTATTATTTTAAGGAAGACTCAATTTATTCCCATACTTTCTAGTGTTTTTGATAGGAAAGGGTGTTGTATTTTGTCAAAAGCCTTTTCTGCATCTATTGAGATAATCATATGATTTCTGCTAGTTTTTTTTGTTGATGTGATCAATTGTTCTGATAATATTGAACCATCTTTGCATTCCTGGAATAAATCCTACCTGATTAAAATGTATTATCCTTGTGATAAGTTGCTGTAGTCTTTTTGCTAATATTTTATTTAAAATTTTTGCATCTATATTCATTAGGGAAATTGGTCTATCATTTTCTTTCTTTGTTTTGTCTCTTCCCAGTTTAGGTATCAGTATCATATTTGTGTCATAAAAAGAATTTGGTAAGATTCCTTCACAAATTTTCCCAAATAGTTTGTAAAGTATTGGAATCAATCATTCTTTGATAAAATTTGCTAGTAAATCCATCTGGTCCTGGAGATTTTTTCCTAGGGAGTTCATTAATGACTTGTTCAATTTCTTTTTCTGATATTGGGTTATTTCAGTAACTTACTTTCTCTTCAATTAATCTGGGCAACTTATATTTTTGTAAATATTCATCTATTTCACTAAGATTGTCAAGTATATGTGCATAAAATTGAGCAAAATAATTCTTAATTATTGTTTTAATTTCCTTTTCATTGGAGGTAGATTGTCCCTTTTCATTTTTGATACTCATAATTTGGTTTTCTTCTTTCTTTTTTATCATCTTGACTAAAGGTCTATCAATTTTGTTGTTTTTTTTTTCATAAAACTAATTCAGTTTTATTTATCAATAGTTTTCTTAATTTCAATTTTATTAATCTTTCTTTTGGTTTTCAGTATTTCTAATTTAGTATTGATTTGAGGATTTTCAATTTGTTCTTTTTCTAGCTTTTTCAGTTGCATGCCCAATTTATTGACCTCTATTTTCTCTATTTTATTCATGTATTCATTCAGGGATATAAAACTTCCCCTAAGAACTGCTTTTGCTGCATCCCACATATTTTGGTATGTTCTCTCATTATTGTCATTCTCTCAAATGAAGTTATTGATTGTTTCTATAATTTCTTGTTTGACCCACTCATTCTTTAGGATTAAATTATTTAGTTTCCAATTAGTTTTTTTAAGCAATTGGGGTTAAGTAACTTGCTCAAGGTTTCACAGCCAGTTATTTCTAGGTGTGGTGCTAAGTATCAGAGCCCAGATTTGATCCCAGGTCATCCTGACTCTGGGGCTGGTGCTCTTACTCACTGCGCCACCTGTCTGCTCCTAAGCAATTGGGGTTAAGTAACTTGCTAAAGGTTACATGGCCAGGTGTTTCTGGGTGGATACTAAGTGTCTGAGCCCAGATTTGATCCCAGGTCATCCCGACTCTGGGGCCGGTGCTCTTACTCACTGTGCGACCTGGTCACCCCTTCCAATCAGTTTTCAGTCTGTCTTTCCACGACCCTTTATTACATATAATTATTATTCCATCATGATCTGAGTAGGATGCATTTAATATTCCTGCCTTTCTGCATTGGATTGTGAGGTTTTTATGCCCTAGGACATGGCTAATTTCTGTGTATGTACCATGTACTGCTGAGAAGAATGCATATTCCTATTTATCCCCATTCAGTTTTCTCCAGGGGTCTATCATTTCTACCCTCTCTAAAACTCTATTCACCTCCTTCTTTCTTGTTTATTTTGAGGTTAGATTTATCAAGTTCAGAGAGGGGGAGATTGAGGTCCCCCACTAGTATAGTTTTGCTCTCTATTTCTTTCTCTAATTCCCTTAACTTCTCCTCTAGGAATCTGGATGCTATACTGCTTGGTGCATATATGTTTAGTAATGATATTGCTTCATTCTTGATGGTGCCTTTTAGCAGGATATAGTTTCCTTCCTTATCTCTTTTTATTAGATCTATTTTTGCTTTTGCTTTATCTGAGATAAGGATTGCTACCCCTGATTTTTTTACTTTAGCTGAAGCATAATATATTTTACTCCATTCTTTTACCTTTACCCTCTGTGTATCCCCCTGTTTCAACTGTGTTTCTTGTAGACAGCATATTGTAGGATTATGGTTTTTAATCCATTCTGCTATCCACCTCTGTTTTATGGGAGAGTTCATCCCATTCACATTCACAATTATGTTTACTGTCTCTGTCTTTCCTTCTACCCTATTCCCTCCCCTGTTTATGCTTTTATTTCTCCCTTCTCCTTTCCCCTTCTTAAGAGTTTTCCTTTTGACCAATGCTTCCCTCAGAATTCCCTCCCTATGCACTCCCCTCCCTTTACCTACCATTCTCCCTTACTACTTTTCCCCCACTTCTAACCACCCTCACCCCTTTTTCTCCCTTTCCCCTCCTACTGCCTGTAGGGCACAATAGATTTTTATTCTTAACAGAGTATGTTATTCCCTCCTTGAACCCAAACCAATGATTGTAATTTCATACAGTGCTCCTCTCCCTCACTTCTTTCCCTCTACTATAACAAGTTTTTGTTTCTTTTCATGTTAGAATCCTAAACTTAACTGATTATGTTAATTCCTCCTTGAACCAAAACCAATGAGAGTAAAGTTCATATAATGTTCATCTCCCTCCCTTCTTTCCCTCTACTATAGTATGTTTTTATGCCTCTTAGTGTGGCATAATTTATCCTTTTCTGCTTCCTCCTTTCCTTTTCTCCCATTATAATCCCTTTGAACCCCTTATTAAGGTTTTTTATCATCAGATTAGTTAATTTATACCCACATCCTCTATCTATGTATACCCTTTTTAAGTGTTGCAATAATTATACAATTCTCAATATTGACAGGCAACAGCTTCCCATATAGGGATGTAAACAGTTTGTTCTCATTGTATCACAAATTATGTGCATGTGTGTGCGTGTGTGAATGTGTGTGTGTTTTCCTTGTTTACCTTTTTATGTCTCTCTTGAGTCTTGTATTTGGAGATCAAATTTTCCATTGAGCTCTGGCTTTTTATCAGGAATGTCAGGAAGTCCCTTATTTCATTGAATGACCATCTCCTTGCTTGAAATATTATACTCAATTTTTCTGGATAGTTGATCCTTGGTTGCAGTCTAAACTCTTTTGCCTTATGAAATATCATATTCCAATCCCTCTGATCTTCTAATGTAGAAGCTGCTAGGTTCCGTGTGATCCTGACTGTAGTTCTGCGATTTGAATTGTTTCTTTCTGGCTACTTGCAGTATTTTCTCCTTGACCTGATAATTCTGGAATTTGGCTACAATACTTCATGGAGTTTTCAATTTGGGATCTCTTTCAGGAGGTGTCCAGTGAATTCTTTTTGTGTGTTTTTTTAAAGCAGTTGGGGTTAAGTAACTTGCTCAAGGTTACACAGCCAGGTGTTTCTGGGTGGGTACTAAATATCAGAGTGCAGATTCGATCCCAGGTCATCCTGACTCTGGGGCTGGTGCTTTTACTCACTGTGCCACCTAGCCACCCTAAGCAATTGGGGTTAAGTAACTTGCTCAAGGTTACACGGCCAGGTGTTTCTGGGTGGGTACTAAGTATCAGAGACCAGATTCGATCCCAGGCCATCCCGACTGTAGGGCCGGTGCTCTTATTCGCTGTGCTACCTGGCTGCCCCCAGTGAATTCTTTAGATAACTATTTTACTCTCTGGTTCTAGGACCCAGGACAGTTTTCATTGATAATTTCTTGGAGGATATTGTCCAGGCTGTTTTTTATATCATGGCTTTCCGGTACACCAATAATTCTTAGATTATCTCTCCTGGATCTGTTCTCCACATCAGTTGTTTTTCCAATAAAATATTTTACATTTTCTTCTAATTTTTCAATCTTTATGTTTTGTTTGAATGACTCTTGATGCATCATAGAGTCATTAGCTTCAATTTGACTGATTCTAATTTTTAGTGAATTATTTTCCTCAGTTAGTTTTTGAAGCTCCTTTTCCAATGTTCAGATTTCATTTTTAGGGAGGTATTTTCTCCAGTTAGATTTTGAAACTCCCATTCCAGTTCACCAATTTTACTTTTTAAGGATTTGTTTTCTTCAGTGAGATTTTTTTCTATTTTGGCCAATATAATTTTAAAAGAATTTGTCAATTTATCTTTTATCTCTCTAATTTGGCTTTAAAAATCTTTCTTGAGCTCTTCAAAGAATGCTTTTGGGGCTTGACACCAGTTCATATTTCTTTCTGTGGTCTCAGGTGAGGATATAGAGTGGATGGTGTCTCCTGAAAGTGATTTTTCTCATTCACAGTAATAGAATTCAATCATCTTTGGTCTTCCCTTTCCAAGTTATTTCTGGCCATTGTGATTGCCTGTTTCCTGGCTTTTAAAGTGGATTTCTGCTTCTGTGATACAGAAAGCTCTGACCCACACTTGTCAAGCTGGGAGCTAGGGGCCTGGATGTTGACTTTCTGTGCTGTAGCCTTTGGGTGTCTAGACTGAGGCCAAGGCCAAGATTCTCAGTGTTTGCCCTGGGTTACCCTGAGACTAACAGAATAAGGTGTAGGGGAGGGGTGGTCTGGCCACTTCAGGTTTCTGCCTCTGTGCCCCTGGGCTACAGCTTGGGCAGACTCAGCAGCTGGCAGTCTGCCACACTGATGTCTGTAGATTTCCTTGATTGTGCTAAGGCACATATGGACTTCTGGTGTTAGCCCTTGCTGGCTTCATCCCCCTGGGCTTCAGGATCTCCCCCTGGTCAGCTGAGATGGGGTTTGGGACTCCTCCTACCCTTTACTTCAGGCTCAGCACAGCTTCAGTCACACCCTTCCTCTAGGACTCTCAAGTCTGTCGCTGCTTCCACTATTCCAGGACTTTACACTGGGACAATAATCTCTGGGTTCTCAGGGTCAAAGAGGGGAATTAGAGCAGCTAGGGTTTACTCCACCATCTTGGCTTCCTGAAGTTAAAGTAGGTGATTTTTAAACTTCCAGTCTATGGGCTGATAGCTCCAGGAGAAGCTACTGTTGCTGCTAGGGGCCCTGAGCTTCTTCTTACCCAGCTCCAGCAGATCCTCCGCCCTGGTGGGAGGTCTGTGAATTGCCCCTGCTGGGGGTGAATCTGCTGGCCGCTCCATGCTCCCCTGCCCAGACCTATGTGCATACTTTCCTGGACTGGGAATCTGCCACTCTCTGTCCCAATGGATTCTGTCACTCTAAAATTCGTTCAGATTCACTTTTTAGAGATTACCGATGGAATTCATGATGGAGTTCAGATAAGTTCCTGCTTTCACTCCACCATCTTGGCTCCACCCCCAGGAATCCAAAAGGTCTTTCTCAGCTATGGTTCTGACCAAAATTAGACCAAGTAATATTATATATACATATGCATACATACATATGTAAATATATGTGTGTGTATGTATGCTTTATAAACCTTTAAAGAGTTATATAAATGTTACCTATTTTTATTGTCCCCCTGACTCCCAGGTATTAGCATGACTTTTTCCCTCTTGAAGTTATTTTGCATTACTTTGTATATATCATGTACTTGCCTATATATCTCTGTGTTTATATGTATATGTGTATATATATATATATAGTATGCTCCTAATAGAATGTAAACTTCTTGAGGGCAGAGATCATGTCTTTGCCTTTCTTTGTGTCCTCAGGACCTGGCACTGATTAACCATATCCCCAGCAACAAGCATAGTGCACATAGTAGGTCTTTAATAAGTGTTTGAATTGAAAAGTGATTAATAAATCTATTTAATTGGTTTACCAAAAACTTAATAAGACAACTGTTGATGTAGTTACTAAAAAAATAAAATTAATATAATCATAAAAGTAGTGGAGTGTCCTAATCCCAAGAAGTAATAATCCTGTAAGACCCACACTGAATAGGTACTTAGATGTTTCTGTGAATCATCACAGAGTACAACACACTGAGGAAGTCTCATTCTGTACAATACCTATCTGGAACCTTCCATAAATCTTCACAGAGACACTACCTAATATGCTAAAGATATTTTCCTAAATCTTCTGATATTTGGTGGATAACAAAAAGGAACTTAGGCTGTCCATCTCCTATACATCACTCTTGTTACAAGATGTTACACTTTCTTTTCCAGTCCTATATCTCTCTGATGGTACCTTTCACAATACTTCTGCACAATTCTTCATTAGTGATATACTGCAGCCTAATCACACCCATCATATTCCTCTCCACTATCCTTTGGGTGACCCTCAACTTTAATTTTCAGAGATTTTGGCATTCCATGACTCACAGGCATCTGAACATCACATTTTACAAGGGACATTAACAAGTTAGAGTGCATCCCAAAGTGAGCAATGAGGATGGTGAGTAATCTGAAAAGTATCTCCTGGAAGGAACAATTGAAGGAACTAAAGATATATGAACTATAAAAAGAAGGTAAAGCTCAATACAAATAATCAGTATAACCATTACTATTATTGACATTATGGTCATTTTCTTTTCTAAATCTCAACCAATCAACTATTTAAGTGTACAGATACAAAAACAAAGAAGCAATCCCTACTGCATCTCTCCCAGTTCCAAACAAGATATTCTATATACAACAGGTATTGTACTTCCCAAATGCTTGTTGAACTAGAAGACATCAGATTCAGATCAATGTAATTACCAGTTTTGACTCCAAAGGATTAATAGTGAAACTTACTTCCCTCCTCGTGACAGAAAAGTAGCAGATTCTGAGGCAGATGTTGGCAGATGTTGTCCTTAATAGAGTTCCTTTCACAGAATCCCAGAATTAGAGATTTGGGAGGGACCTCAACAACCATCAAGTCCAATATATATACAAAAGTACCCAATATAAAATACCAGCCATGGGGTCGTCCAGTCTCTGCTTAAAGAACTCCAAGGAGGGAGAGCCTACTACCTCTTTAGGAAGTTACTCCACTTATGAACTTTAATAGGTAGGTTTTTTTCCCCTTACCTGGAGTCTAAATGTGTTTCATTGAAACATCTGCCCATTTTTCCTAGCTCTCCCCCTTTGGAGTCAAATGGACCAAGTTAAGTCCCTTTTTCCATGACAGCCCTTCAAATACTTGACAACAGTAATAGGGTTCCTTCAAGTCTTCCCTTATCAAGACTCAACATTCCCAGTTCTTTCAACCAATCTTCATTTCCCTTAGCTATATTTCCTTGGTAGAAGGAGAAAAGTCTATCAGGGCAGTATATTAGGAAGTAACATTGATATTTTTTAAAGCATCAATAAAATATTTTAAGTTAAAAGTTTTATAGAATTAAGCTTAACTGTATGCAAGGCCCTTCCTTCTAATCTCTAATGTATATTACCCTTAAAAACATGGTAACTTTTAGAGATACAAACCTGGCCAAGATCATCCTAGATATGACAACCCTTCCAATTCTGCCAGTGCTACTGCTTGAAGGTAATATCTTAGATATCATAGAATCAGAGCATCTAGACCTAGGAAGGATGTTAGCAATCACACAGTACACACACACACCATGAATAGGTTCATTCCATTTATCCAAAAATATGTCCATACCAAATGGAAGAAAGAAAATGAGCTCAACCCTCACTTTGAGCCACCTCCAGGAATGTCCTTGGAACATGTCACAAGATATTCCTCTTTCTCATTTGTTCACCTTTACCTTTATTGTTCCCTCCACAATTGGATAGAGTTCTTAGCAAAGGTCTGTAAAGGTAAATGTCTCTGCAAAACTCAGCTTACAGAGAAAAACCTGTAATTTAGGCAGACTTGTAGTAATTTGTTATGTCTCAACATAATTCCATGGCCTAGCCTTTACTGACGACCACCCCCTAGGCATCAATGCCATCCAACTAGCCACTATGAGTAGCAGGGATTCAGACACTTAGCAGGACTCTGAAAGAGTAACCCAGAAATCAAGACTTCTAGCTTACTAGATGATTCCTCAAAAGAAAATATTCACAGTGCAATATATTTATAAATATTTATGTATTTACAATGCCAGTTCTAAGGATCAGTTACACATTCATTTGTATACAATACCCACTTCATCTAACCTTCTAAATTATTGATAATGCTTGAGAAAGAGCATGAACTAGGAGACAGAAGAGATGGTACTATTATAAGCCTCCCACTAACTAGTTTTATGACTTTGGGCAAATCACTTTAATACACTTCAGTGGTATCCTTATCTTTAAATTAAGGATCTCTTTTATAGAACTTCTTTTCATGGTAGCCAAAATTTGGAAACTAAGAGCCTGCCCTCCTACTGGGGAATAAGTAAGCAAATTGTAGTGTGCTATTGTGCCATAAGAAATGATGAAATGGACAATTTCAGTGGAAATGGGAAAACTTGTATGAACTGATTCAGAGTGAAGTGATAAAACAAGAAGAATAATTAGTACAATGGGGGCAGCTAGGTGGCACAGTGAATAGAGCACCAGCCCTGGAGTTAGGAGAACCTGAGTTCAAATCCGGGCTGAGACACTTAACACTTACTAGCCCCAATTGCCCTACCTTCCCCCCTCCAAAAAAGCAAAAAACATAAAAAATAAAATGAAATAAAAGAATAATTAATACAATGATGACAAAATTAGAGGGAAAAAAATCTTTGAAAGACTTTAGGACTCAGATATACACAGTGATTAACCACATGTCCAAAAGAATGAAGATGAATAATCCTACTTATCTTCTGACAGAAAAATGATGAAGTAAAAATGCATAAAAATATAGATCTTGGATGTGGCTAATGTGAGAATTTGTTTTTGCAGACTATTTAGATATGTATTGATAATTTTTTGTTACATTTGCTCAGTTGTGGGAAAGGGTAATGGGAGAGACAGCAATTTTAAAAATTCCTTTCTCACTCTCAATCTCTCTCTCTCTCTCTCTCTCTCACACACACACACACACACACACACACACACACACACACACACTGCTCCTACCCTCCACCCCTTTGGAGTCCAAAAATCTGACTCAGCAGTATAAAATGTAGGAGATTGACTTGCTGACATGACCAACCACAGTAAGCAGAGTTCAATGACATTTCATCTGTGTATTTCCATATTGTCGAAATCCTTCCCAAGTGTGGTGCCCACAACTGAACACAATTCTCCAGATGTGGTCAGATCCTGGGAGAGGACAATGGAACTATCTTGTCCCTCTCTCTGGAAGGGGTTTCTCTAACAAACAGTATCAGAATGATTGGAGTCAGGAGGGGAAGGGAAAGAAACAATTTATTTCTCCTCTAAATCTGTGTTGGGACCACAACCTTTTCTTTAACTACTTGTTGGATTTCCAATACATAACAGGTAATAATCACAGCCTGGGATATTTTGTATGTCACTGCTCATGAAGAAGGAAAACTTGATGCTGGATTGGTGGAGAGGTTTAGTGCTATGTATCTACCATATAAGAGATAGAGTTGGAGTCAGAACTTCATGGGAGAGAGACATGTGGTTCTTGACTCTTGAGCAGAGATATATGGAAAGGAAGACTTTGAAAGCTGCAGACATTTAAGGGAAGCTAGCTCCTCTACATGTCTCCGACTTCCACTTTTATCTCCCTAGGGACTTTGGAAACAGAAATTCCTCTTGGGCGAGATTGGCCCTTCTTTCTTGAGGGTTTGAGCTGAAATTTCTACTAGCTCTCAAATAAAGGGTTCACTCACTCTTGCGTATTTTCTGGTAGGTTTTAATTTTTTTAATTTCTCCAATTCTGTTTGCTATTTGTTTAAATAAATGGGTTTACTCATTATTCACTATTTGTGATGGCCTTTTGTGTAACTAGCATTTGGTGGGAAGACCTAAGAATTCCCACTACAATAAAGTTATCAAGAGTTCATCTAACCTCTACTTGAAAACTTCCAAAGAGGGAGAATCCATCACTTCTACAGGAAACTCATTCCACTTTTGGACAGCTCTAATTGTTAGGAGGCTTCTTCTGAGTTCTCCAAGCCCAAAGGAAATGGTTGAGACTTCTCTCTTGGGTTTGGAAAGACCTAGGAATATAGGAACTGGAGATAGAAGGACCACAGAGATCATCTAATCCAAGGGTTCTTAACTTCAGGGATTAGATTTCAAGGTATCTGGGAATTTGAATGAGAACAAAAAACCTTATATCTTTATTTTCATAAACCTTTATCAGAAACTGAGCATTTCCTTCTATTATGAATGTAAGCAATAAACATTATTCTGAAAAGTGCATTGACTTCAAAACTCTGACAAAGGATTGAGTCCACAGCAACAACAACAAAAAATATAAGAATTTATGCCAATTCCCTCATTTTATAATTGAAGTTTGAGAGGTCAGGAATTCATTAACTCTCAAAAACATATTCACATAAATTTGAACATCCATATAAAAAAGTAGATTAGTGGGACCTGGGCTAAGAACCCCTGATCTAGTCCAATCCATATTTGGATAGGAAATGCTTTGACAATCTCTCTAAAAAAGCAGTCAATTCTTATATCAAACTGAAATTTGCCCCTCTACTTTCCAGGGCTTAAGCCAATTAGTCTAAAAATCCCTGTTATGTACAATAGCTAAACAAACACTTGAAAATAGGGTGGTATAGTGCATTGGCATCAAACTCAAATAGACAATGGGGACCAATAAACTATCATACATAAAGATCCCTGTAGATCACATGTTGATTTAGGAAAGCACATATTAATATTATCTGTGTACTATTACATTTTTAATTTGTTTTGTTAAACTGGTTCTGGTTGCACTGGAGTGTCACAGTAGGTTGGCCTTTGTTTGATACCTCTGGCCTGAGAGTACCTTATAGTTCTAAATCTTATATTATTAAGGTAGCATGATCCCTTCAGTCTCCTCTTTTTCAGGATCAAAAAACCCTGCAATTCCTTCAACTACCATGTTTCCCCGATAATAAGACCTATCCCAAAAATAAGCCCTCCCCTTACTGTGTAAGATTCCTCTAAAATAAGCCCTCCCCCGAAAATAAGCCCCATTGATATTGCTACTGTAGTGAAGGTGATCCCCTGTGCTACACGCTACATTACGGTACCCTCTGTATGCACCGTCCCCCCCCGGGTGAAACGCACGCCGCGCTCTAAGCTGCATCCAATCAGAGCTGCAGCAGTGAGCGCGTCATCCTGTTCTTCCCCAGTGATTTGCTTATTGAATAAAGGTACATTTTTTTGTTCACATTTACCTGTTTATTAAAATTGCTGTCAATGTTCATTAAAATAAGCCCTCCCCTGAAAATAAGCCCTCTGGTGTTTTTCTGTCCAAAAAAAATAATAAGACAGTGTCTTATTATCGGGGAAACATGGTAGTTCTATTATGACACAGGTTCTAGTCTCCTCCTCCTCCTGATTACCCTACTCTTAACATGCTCCAATTTCTCAAAGTCCTTCCCAAAATAAAGCACACAAACATGAAAACAATGCTGTTGTTCATTCAGGTATGATCTGACCATGACAAAAGACAGAAGGACTATTACCTTGCTCATTCTGAGCACTGGGTCTCTCCTAAAGTAACCTAAGATCTCATTAGTTTACATGGGTGCAATGCTTTATTCAGGAAAAGACCAATGAAGAGTAGGGGAAAACTGAGGCAATAGCTAAGGCGGAGACCTCCCTGAGCCAAGATTTCCCCACTGGATCCAAAGGGAAGTTAGGAAGCTACCCTCCAGTGCAGGGGTTCTTCACTTTGTGTCATGGACCCCTTTGGCAATCTGAGAAAGCCTATGGACCCCTTCTAGAATTATGTGTTGAAACGCATAAGCTAAATACATAGAATTAAAGGAGCACTACATTAAAATACAATTTTTTAAGATCATATATTGCAGGTTAAGAATCCCTGCTCCAATAGGACAAGCTTGGGGTCCAATAGAAAGACTTATTCTTAAAAAAAAGTCAATGAGACACTTCATTGGCAACCAGTGATAGAACCAGGAGGTGAGAAATCCATAGTTACTAGATGTCTTGGGTACCTGCATATGGAAATTATTTAGTGATGCAGGTGTATCTCATTTTTACATGAGAGCTGTGAGATTTGGTAGGAGAGAGTAGAGGAAACACTGGACTGAGACTAGAGTCCCTTCTAGCTCTAAAATTTTCTGATTGTACAACTAGTAAAGGACCCAGACTGGGTCAGTTATGTTCTGTTGATTAAAACCAGAACTAATTCTAGACTGAGAGTCTAGAGTCCTTTCCAGCTCAAAAATTCTTTTACTATAAAGTTAGATAAAGGACCCAAATGGGGTCAATGGTGATCTATTGGTTAATTCCAAAACTATCCATCTCTGAAGGAAGGGGAGGGAGTTGTAGGCAGCAGCAATCTCTCCCCTACTACATAAATACTTCCTATTCTCCGCTGTTGTAAGATTTCGGGAAAATCAAAAGTTATGTCTTTACCTGGGAAAGACTAAGACTCCTTTAGCTAGAACATAGCTTAGGTCCCTTTATTTCTGGAAGGTTGTCTTTTAAAAAAATTATCACTGCAATCAAATTACTCTTTAAGCATACTTGGGGAATTTGGTATTCTAGGTACAAAAAGGGGGCATTTGTGGACCCCAACACCCTCCTCCCCTTGACATTATATACAAAGTCAAGTTTTCCTCCATGAAACCTTCCCTACCTGACCACCACCACCCTTCTCAAAAGTGGTCTCTCCCCATACTCAAAGTTCTCACCCCATTTTGCCTTGACTCCTTGTCCAGATTTCTGTCTACCTGTTGGAGTTCTACCCTTCCTCTTTGGAGAGATTCTATATCAAAAGTGATTAATAAAATTCACTAAAGTGAAGTGATATTTTTTCATACATTCACTGACAGATTTGCTTAAAGTCAAATAGCTTTACCACAGTGAAAATTTTGTCCCAATTCTCAGTATTTGGCTGGGAAAATATGTAAACAGCATAAAAAACTCAAGGCTATAGAATATTTGGTGGCAAAGAAGATCAAAACATACAACCAGAAGAATACAACAAAGTCAAAGCTTCTACATCTAAAGCCTCCAAGAAAAATATGAATTGGTCCATAGGCCATGGAAGAGATCAAAAAAGGATTTTGAAAATCAAGTAAGAGAAGTAGAGGAAAAATTGGAAGAGAAATGAGAGTGATGCGAGGAAATAATGAAAAATGAGTCAAAAGCTTGCTAAAGGAGAACAAAAAAAAATACTGAAGAAAGTAATATCTTAAAAAATAGACTAACCCAAATGGCAAAAGAGGTCCAAAAAGCCAATGAGGAGAAGAATACCTTGAAAAGCAAAATTGACCAAATGGAAAAAGGAATCCAAACGCTCACTGAAGAATAAATAATTCCTTAGAAATTAGAATGGAGCAAATGGAAACTAATGACACTATGAGAAATCAAGAAATTATAAAACAGAACCAAAAGAATGAAAAAATAGAAGACAATGGGAAGTATTTAATTGGAAAAAACACTGATCTGGAAAATAGATCCAGGAGAGATAATTCAAAAATTATTGGACTACCTGGAAGCCACAATAAAAAAAAGAGCTTAGACATCATTTTTCAAGAAATTCTCAAGGAAAACTGCCCTGATATTCTAGAACCAGAAGGTAAAATAGAAATTGAAAGACTCCACTATCACCTCTAGAAAGAAATCTCAAAAGGAAAACTCCTAGGAATATTGTGGTCAAATTCCAGAGTTTCCAGATCAAAGATAAAATAATACAAGCAGCCAAAATGAAACAATTCAAGTATTGTGGAAACACAATCAGGATAACACAAAGTCTAGCAGCTTCTACATTAAGGGATTAGAGGGCTTGGAATATGATATTCTGGAGGTCAAAGGAGCTAGGATTTAAACCAAGAATCACCTACTCATCAGATTTGGCTTAAGGAGGGAATAACATACACACTCAATTGGGTATCTTACCCTACAGGAAAGTAAAAGGGAAGGGGATGGGGGTGGGGGGGGGGAGATGAAAAGCCAAATTGGGGGAAGGGATGGATATCCAGAAGCAAACACTTGAAAAGGGATGGGGTCAAAAGAGAAAATAGAATAAGTCGGGGAGGGCTGGATAGGATGGAGAGAAATATAGCTAGTCTTTCACAACATGAATATTATGGAAGTGTTTTGCATAACTATGGATGTATAACCTATATTGAATTGCTTGCCTTCTCAATGAGGGTGGGTGGGGAGGAAAGAAGGGAGAGAATTAGTAACTCAAAGTTTTAAAAACAAATGTTAAAGATTGTTTTTACATGCAACTGGGAAATAAGATACAGGCAAAGGGGTAGAGAAATCTATCTTGCTCAACAAGAAAACGTGAAGGAAGGGGATAAAAGGGAGGGGGGGTGATAGAAGGGAAGGCAGATTGGAGGAAGGGGTAATTAGAATGCACACCTTCTTGGGATGGGGGAGAGGGGAGAGATGGGAGAAAATTTGGAACTCAAAATCTTGTGGAAATGAATGTAGAAAACTAAAAATAAATAAAAAAATATATATATATATATATATATATATATATATATATATATATTTAAAAAGATCTGAGTTCAAGTGCTGTCTCTAATACACTCTCAGTGTCCACTGAGCAGATGCTAATCAACATTGACAGATAGAGTACTTTACCAGAGGTCCTGTATTTATGAAATCACAGGTACACACAGGAGCAAAAGCATCATATAACTCAACAGCAAGGAACAAGCATGCCCTGAAGAGTAAAGAAAATTGAAATCACCCCAAGGTAAACTGGAGAGCTCCTTGGTTTACTAAAATTCTGATGCTGTTCAGAGGAATCTGACTTTTTGTGACCCATTTTAGGGTTTTCCTGGCAGAGATTCTGGAGTGGTTTGCCATTTCCTTCTCCAGCTCATTTTACAGAGGAGGAAACTAGGCAAACAGGGTTAACTGACTTGTCCAGGATCACATAGCTAGTAAGTGTCTGAGGTTGGATTCGAAGATGAGTCTTCCCGATTCTAAGCCCAGTGCTCTATCCACCTGCCCAAAATTCTGATGACACCAGGTTAAATATCTTGCTGGAGTTTTTTTAGGGGTCCCTCCTTCCTAACCTAGTTCCCAGATAAAGGGTCATTTAGGGGCTTTTTCTCTGCTCCTCCCTAACGCACCTAGCTTTAGTATTTGGTACCACCCCTTTCTGAGTGCAATGGGTCCTTTATATAACTCTTGTCAAACTTCAACCAATAGGGAGTCATCAACCCCACCAGGCTAGACCTTGGACTCCATCCCCATGGGTGTTTTCACAGGAACACTAGCTAAACTACTTAACTACTTCCTGTCTCTCTGAACTTTTGAAAACAAAAGAAAATATAGGATATGAATGAGTAATGTAAATATTTTGCAATCATCTCAAAAGTACCCAGTAAGTTAAAAAGAATAGAATTCATTATTTTTGCATTGAAATAATGTCATTGTGCTATAATAAAATCAAATATAATGAAAATAGCGAACATTTACATAATGCTTTAAGGTTAGCAAATGATTTTGATATGTTATTTCATTCGATTTTCACAACTCCACAAGGAAGGTGATATTTTCCCCATAAAGTACCTTAATAGTTTAGAAAGCACTTTGTATGATATCTAATATAGTCCTCACAATGATCCTCTGCAGTAGGCAAGACAAGTATTATTCCCATTTTATAGATTGGGCAAGTGTAAGTCAAGGAGTTTTTGGTTGTTACTTTTTGGAAGAATGGGGCTCAAATCCTACCTCAAAGTCTAAACAGCTGTGCGACTCTGAACAAATCATGTTACCTCCTCTACCCTCAGTTTTCCAAGGTCAGGTCACATCATATCTCTGAGCCTTAATTTCTTCTTCTATAAAAAGAGGGAGGTTGAGCTGGATGACCTCTAAGGTCTCCTCCCAACTCTAGATTCTTTGAACATATGACATCCCCAAAGTGAAGTAAGTGGCAGAAGCAGACCTCAAGCCCACCTCTACACACTCCCAAGACAATGCTTTGTACATTCTCTCCTGGGATCCCTAAGCAAAAATATTTCCATCATCCCTATAGCAAGGATTGAACATCTAGGACAGCCACAAAGCCAGCTTTGTTCCTAAAGTTTTCTCTTTATGCTAGACCTGGGAGAAAGAAAGACTGAGGGAAAGAAGAGAGAGCACAGAGAAGAGGGGGGAAAGCAGGGAAGAACGATGGAATTGTGAGAAGACAAAGTAGCAGCAGTCCTCAAGGAGGAGGAAGGAAATAAAAACAAATTTTTAATTAAAAATACAGTGGTTTTCACCAGAGAGGTATGTTCAGGGAGCAGAAAAGGGTGAGATGAATTTTTTAAGGGGAAAAAAAACAGTTTCTTGGTTTCATTAATACTGAAATGAAATCTCATGAGGAAGAGTGATGCTTCTATCTCTCTCACAGTTCAGGGGCTCTCCTGGGCTCCTCAAAAGCTTCACATATCTTCTCTCAAAGGCATAAGAGGTCCCTGAAACCTTTTGTCCTATTATACTCTGTGAACTCGTTGTGATAGAACTACCTGTGCCTAAGCCTGTCAGTTTCCTAGGATTTGAGACTAGAAGGAACTTTGGAGAGTCTCTAGAACCAGGGTTCCTAACCTTGACGTTGTTTTGCTGTTGTTATTGTTTAATTTTGGTAGCTATATTTCAATATAATTGGTTTTCTTTGTAATTCTCTGTATTTTATTTCATGCCTTTAAAAATGTTATTCTTAAATTTTATATTATTAGTAGTTTTATTTTATACATTTAAAATATTATTCTTAAAGGGATCACAGGCTTCACCAGACTGGAATATATGGCACACAAAAAAATTTAAGAGTGTCTGTTCTAGTCTACCCCCACTTAATTTAAGTTGTAAAGAAACTAAGGTCAAATAGAATGAATTGATTAATCCAAGGGTACACAAGCAACATGTTCAAACACAAGCCGTGGGTCACCAAATCCAGTGCTCTTGTATGAACCATAACTAGGAATTTTTTTCACCTTGGGCAAGTAACACAAACCATGTCCAGGTAAATGGTACCCTCACTTTGGAAAGGAAATGGTGGGAGTTGGATTAAAGACCCAGGACAGTGGAGATACCATAAGGCCATGGCTACAGAGGTTCCCACCACACCCCCTGAGGTATACATACCATCTGGTAGCTTCCTATTTTTACTAATTATTCCAGTGAATTAGGCACCAAAATAAGTTTTTCTTCACACTTAGTATCCAAGAAGTTCAATTACATAGGAGAAAAGTAGGAAAGTTATCCTTTAGGAGTACAGTTGTAGAGCTGGAAAGGGCTTTAGAAATCAACTCATTGACTAGTCTCATTTTACAAATCAAGGCACTGAAGCCCAGAAAGGATCAATGACTTGCCCAAAGTCACATAGTTAAAGAAGTAGCTGAGTCACTATTTGAACCCAGGTCTAGCAACTCCAAATTTAGCACTCTTTCATTATACTCATTACACAGCTTCATCAGGCAAACAACCACTTGGATATTTGGGGGGAAAGGGCTAAAAGAAAGTTTAAAGCCACACATGCCTTAAAAATATAATAGAATGTCACAACTGGAAGAGACCATGGAAATAATTTTGTCTGGATCCCAGAAAGGAGAAAGAACTTGCCCAAAGACGCAGGGCCATGCATGGCTCATTAAACTCTTGCCTACACTGAGGCTGAACTGAGCTGCAGTCAAGTTCAACTGGCTTTCATATACTCACCAGCTCTTAAAGCTGAAAGGGGCCTTAAAAATGGTCCTGCCTGATTCATTTGTTTTACAGATGGGAGCATAGAGGTTTATAGTGAGTGTCAGAACAGAAATTAGAACTCGGGTCTCCTGATTTCCACTTCAACTCTTTTTCAATTAAGATGGATACTGATAGTAGTCATTCTAAAATATAGCCAAGGTTTACTAGCTCTTCCTGAATGGGAAGAGAGGCCCCTCAGTCATTCTCTGACGCCAGAGTCAATCACCACAGGGAGCACAACCCGGTAGGATCAAAGGCCTGGACCTGCCTCCCTTTGGGGAGTAACTGCTAACATCAGAGAATGGAGAAGCTCCGAGGGACTAGGGTCAAAGCTGGGGTGATACCGCCCTTCCCACCACTAGGCCAGAGCCCAGATCCTTCCAGTCCTGCCTTTTCCATCCCCTCAAAGGGATAACTGAAGCCTACCAGCTCCCACTAGGACACTAGCCCTAGCCACCAGAGATTACCATGTTGTCACAACCACCTCAGTCACTACAGCTGTAGCCTTTATCCTTTGGGTAAAATAAGTGTTTTCAAAGCCCCCTCAATTTACCAATGTTGGATCAAAACCCTGGAGTTTCTGCCTTGTTACAATACTAGCCCGTGACCCTATAGTATCTAGCATCTTCAAACTGTGGCATAAAAATATAAACAGATATAATCGAAAGTATTGGACTCAGAGTCAGAAGATATGGGTTATAGTCCAGAGCTCACCTCTTGCAGGCTGTGTGACCTTGACGAAATTACTTACCTCCAATTCAATCAATCAATTCACAAACATTTATAAAGCACCTGTCAAATGACAAACACTGGGCTTTTAGACCGTGGGGAAGTGGTATACAACTGAGACAGTCCCTGCCTTCAGGTAAAGGGAATATAACACGTATAAGAGAGGGCATTAGACCAGTGCAAGAGTTCTCAAAGTCAGTTTGGTTTTGTTTTCAGGGGATCCACAAGGTCAAAACTTAATTTCTAATATTGTAAATATCAATAGTTATAACTCATAAAAATGGGCTATGTCTCTAGCTTTCTTCAAGTCCCAGGTAAAATCTCACCTTCTCCAAGTTCTTCCTGATCCCTCTCAATACCAGTGCCTTCCTTCTGTTGCTTATCTCCAATTTATCCTGTATATCTTATCTAGCATGGGCATAGTTGTTTGCATCCTGTACTGTCTCCCCCACTAAACTGTAAGCTTCTTGAGAGCAGGAACTCCTTTTTACCTTTCTTGAATCCTCAGCACCTTAGCACAGAGTAGGTGTTTAATAAATGTTTACTGACAGAAATCAACAAAAACTCTTTATGATCTTCAATGGTATTTAAAGGGGTAAAGAAGGCATGAGACCAAAAAGGGTGAGAACCACCAGACTAAGAGGCTGTTAGCCTTCTTTGTGTTATGGACTCCTTGGGGAGTATGGGGTGTACATGTAGTAGTACATATCGAGCAACATGTAGCACCTGTGGTGTGAGGGCAGCTTATCCACCTTTGGTGTCTACCCAGCACTCAGCTCTCACTTCTGGCTCCAAGAAGCTGTAGCATGCTTAGTCACCACACCCTTGTAAAACTGTCTCAGTAGATGGATTGAACCAGGTTGAAGGCAATCCACAGGCCTCAAACCTGTCAGTGAGTTAGGGGGGTGTTTACCCCCAGCATGTGAAGACTTCCCCTGGTGGGATGAGTGGATGAGAACAATTTTTTCCAACTACCATGAAGGCGACTAAAGCAGGCACTATAGAACACTTGGCGCTTGGTCAGAAATAAAGATGCATCCCAGGCCATTGCCAATTGTCTTGACTTTTTGTTCTGCCTCTGAACTTCAATGACTCTGGAAGAGAGAGTGAGGTGAAAACTCTGAATCAACACTCTGCCTCACTTAAAGCCAATTCACAAATCATCACCCATGATGTTATTTGTCCTCATGTTTGTTGTCTGCATTCAGTATTGAATGAAATGCTAAATTTCAGTTAGAGCCTAATAAAAATAATATTTTTTCCCATTCAAGTTCGCGAACCCCCTGAAATCCATCTACAATCTACTTGGACTCCTGGTTAAGAAAGAGTGCTGTAAGCAGTCACGGGGATGGTGAGCGCAGCCATAGGCCAGTAAATTTTCCCATTTGTATTCCCAGGACTTTGCACAGTGGCTGGCACAAAGTGAGTTTTTAATAAATGCTTGTTGACTTAACTTGACACCCTTTCCAGTAGCAATGGTATTAACTGATCTTATTATTGTTCTGAGAACAAGAGCAAGAGATGGAAGAAGGCAAAGAAATATATCGAGCAACTAGGCAAATGACAAGATGCCCATAATAGGTAGGTCCTTGTGTCCAAGTAGATGATTGGATGGGATATTAAGCACAGGGCCTGGGACCTACTAGTTGTTATTAGCTGAGGCGAATTTATACCCAACTCACTCACCAATCAGGACAGATCAGACCCTGGGACAAATCTCAAAGTTAAATATATTGATTCTTCTATTGTGTGGAGCTATGGTTTCTGCATGCCTCAGTTTCCTTACATGTAAAGTTGGGAAAATAATCTTTTCACTTCCTACCTTTATAAGGTTATTATGTTAATGTGCCTAAGAGTTAATGTGCCTAAAGTACTCTGAAACTGCCAAGTACTATATAAAAGTCATGGAGATCACCCAAAACACCTTGGTCAAAGTTCCAATGATCATTTGCCAAGTTGTCTTAAAAAAGGACATGCCCGCCTTCCTGCAGCATTCACATTCATCTTCCATACTTCCCAATACAGACAAAAACAAAAACCCTACCTCCTATGACCCTTCTAATGACTGTGGCAGGGATGACTTGCTGAGGGAGAATCTTTCCCCTGAGAGCAAGGGAAAAGCCCTTCCCAGTCAAAATTAACTAGAAAGGAAAAATGTTTATAAATCACCATAGTACCAAACTGGATCCACTCGCCTGCCTTTTATATAGTATCAGCAAGATCAACTACATTTGTTCTGCTGCCTGGCAGGTATTAAATTCATCCTGTTTAGTTTATTTGCCCGGCGCACCCGCCTAACAATAACAGAGGGAAGGTTCCTCCGGCACTGAAGAAATCAGAGTCTGTATATCCCTGTTAAGAGCCTTCACTGAATTTCCTGTTTATGTCCTTAAATGCTATAGGCCTTGAAAGCACTAAAGCCTAGTTTTCTAGGGGCTGTGGTCTCATGGTATCCTCTAGTATGGGAGAGGAGGAAAGGTAGCTTACTGATGGACAAGAGACCCAAAGTAGCATGTTACAATGAAGAAAGGTGTAGGTTTTCTGGGAGATTAAAGGTGATAGTTTTAAATGCTGATGATACTTGGCTTTTAATCAACAGGTATATTGAATCTCCTTTATGTACAAGTCTTCAAAGGAGACCCAAAGAAGGATGTCATCATCTCTACCCACAAGGAATTTACAATCTAGTTGAAAAGATAAGACATAAACACATTAAACCTTAAATAGCAACACAAGGCAGCTGTGTAAGAGATGTCACAAAGCAGTATGTGATGAATTGCCAAATGACTAGAGACAGGGAGAAGCAATGGAAAAATTTTGGATTTGGAATTAAAAAAAAAAAACTGGGTTTCTAAACTCTGCTGTTTACCCTCTATGTGATCATAGACAAGGTCTAAAGGCCTAGAAATTTGGGTCTCAGTTTCCAAATCTGTAAAATGAGGGGATGAGATTATATGATCTTCAAGGTTCCTTTCAACTCCAAGTCCTTTGACTTGACTTAAGTTGGGAGAGATCAAGGGGACCTGATTTAGGCTAGTGAAGCTTCATAGATGTGGCGAAAACTCAACTGGGTTTCACAAATGAGTAACATTTCTCAAGGGTAATGGCATGCCCATTTCATGGCTTTCATGGTAAATTCCTTTTTTTTTGTCTTTATTAATTTGTTTGTTTACTTTGAGTTTACAAAATTCAGTTCCCCAGTTCTTTGAGTTTCAAATTTACTCCCCCTCCCCCCCCTTCCCTGCTCCCCTCCATGGTGGCATACAATCAGGTATAGGATCTGCAGATACTTTCACATTAGACATTGGTCAGGTTATAAAGAAGGATTATATTGGATGGAATGAACAATGGGAAAGAGGAAACCAAACCAAACAAGAAAAATAAAGAGAGCAGATAATTCACTTCAATCTGCATTCAAACTCTGTTCTTTCTCTGCATGTAGACATCTCTCTCCATCATGAGTCTTTTGGAGTTTACTTATAGCCCTGCATTTCTGAGAAGAGTGCAGTCTTTCAAAGGTGGTCATCACACATGCATTGTATCTGTAATTGTGTACAAATTTTTCCTGGTTCTGCTCTTCTCACACAAGCATCAGTTCAGATAAAGCCTCTCCAGGTATATGTGAAGTCCATCTGCTCTTTGTTTCTTATGGCATAACAGTATTCCATTACATTCATATACCATAACTTGTTTAGCCATTCCCCAGTTGATGGGCATCCCCTTAATTTCCAATTCTTTGCCAGTAAATTCTTTATATATACACTTAATTTATTGACTAGGAAAGCCAATAATGAGCATGGCATATCATATAGAGGGGCTAGCCTCAGAGTCAGAAAGACCTGGGTTCAAGCCCCACCTTTGACACATATTGACTCAGTGACCCTGAGCAAGTCATTTATCCAATCAAGGCCCCGACATATCCCTCTAAGGCTATAAATTGTAGAACTTAAGCTGGATGATTCCTCCACCTTGAGGTTGTCTTCTCCAACTGGCAATTTTCTCACAGAACCTCCTTTATGAAGAAATGCTTGATTGATATTGGTAGAAGGAGTTTTCTCACAGGGAGTTCCCAGTACCAATGAAATTACTGGTCAATCTCCCCAACCACTCAAAAAGAGCTCTTCAAATAAACTGTAAGCTTCTTCAGAATGCGGACTCACATATTAAGCTTCTATATTCCTCCTACGATGTGAGACTTATGCTTGTCACAGATTAGTACTTATTAAATTAACTAGTTGTCTTCAATAGTCCAACAGATACAAACTGTACATTTCACTCTATTTAAATATAAGCAGCAAGATGTCAAGTGACTTGCCCAGGGCTACGTAGAAAGTTAATTGGCTGAGCTAGGGCAGGAAAAGGCAAATGAGCTCCATAATTTAGTTCACTGAGTTTTCAGGTATCAGACATTCCTCCACTTTAAGTATTAAAGTGGGTATATTAAAGTTTTAAAATATTAAAGTGGGTATTTTAAGTATCAAACTAAGTGTTAAAACAAAATGAAAATCTAGTTTGGGTTATTCAATGGGGGAAAAAAAAACTATAATGATATTCCTCCCAACCTCACCAATGATACATAATCAGTGAAGTTCCACCAAAAACCCATGGGCCTATTGATTTTCTGTACAGATCCCAACCTTGAAGAGGCCACTCTAAGGCTGAAGAATTTCAATCCAATGTGACCTATCTCTTATGTCTAAGCATAGGAAAATTGCAGGAAGGGAGAGCACACCTACTACAGCCTCTCTGGTTTGGGGTATGTTCACCATGAAACCCTCTGAGAGGAAAAACAAGATCATTCCAAGACAGAAGCACAGGCAGGGTATGTCTAGGTGCCTTCAGGGCAGAAAACATAGGTCAGAGGCTCAGCAGGTAGGCTGCTTTCTTAATCTCCTTTCCCTTAAGCTTTCTTCAGTAGGGCTTTTTTTTTTTTTTTTCTGTCCGTTCCATGGCTATTGGGCTCAAGGACATTCAAAATGTACTGTAGATTTTTCACTTGGATCTTCTAACCTTCTGGAGTAAAAATTATAATGATGATAATAATAATGACCTTTTAAAAAAAGAGAGGTCAGACTTTGGATTTAGTGCAGTTTCTAGGGGGGCCAGTGGGAGGTGAAGAACAAAAAAAAGAAAGAGAAAGGGAAAAAAAGCACACACAAAAAACAAAGGAACATTATCAGGCAGGCTTTGATCTCAAGACTATTTCATGATTGAACTCCGGGTTAAAGGGAGGGGAAAAATGCAACACTTCAGGCAGGAAATGTCTATTATTCAGAAATGTAATATAATTATGTGTCTGGATGGCCCAGTTTATCAGCCAACATTTTCTGGGAAGGATGTGGTGGGGTTAGACACATCATCTCTTCTCTTTACCAGCTCCTCAATTCTTCCACCCCTCCCTCCTCCTTTCTTCCTCTCGGACACTTCCATTTCCCAGGTTTGGTGACCACTTACATGTCTTTCCTGAGTGTTTTTATATAGCGTAGGAAATTGGGTAATGAAAGCCGAGTCATACATTTCTGCTTTATGTTTCCAAAGAAGCAAGTGTGACTGTCAGGTTTACAAAAGATTGTTTATGTTCACTGGCGTGAAATGGGTAGCGAGCGTACGAAGCAGAGAGAGAGAAAGGCTGGCCTGGCCAGGATGACAGCAATGCATTCATCCTCCACGCTACAGCAGACAAAGCGCTGGCACTGCCTGACAGGGACCATAAATCATGAACAGGAGATGCTGTACCTACAGCTTACACCATTCCAGATGACAAACACACAATAATCCACATAGCACAGCACTTTCTCTCTCTCTCCTTCTCTCCCCTCCTCTGTCTCCCTCACCCTCCTCTCTTCCCTTTACTCTCCTCACTTCTCTCTTCCTCTTCCTCTTTCCTTGTCTTGTCCTTCTCGTCCTCTGAGGGCAGAACTGATGGAGGAAAGAAAAGGAGTGGAAGGGGGAGGTGCAGAGAAGCCTAGTTTGGCGCCATAGAAGGGGGGGAAACTTTCTAACGATTAGCATTGCCTGAAAGTGATGGATTCCCTATCACTGAAGATCTTCAAGCAGAGGCCAGCTGACTATGTGTTGTGGTTGTTGTAGAGAAATTTACTCAGGTTAGGCTGAGATTGGACCTCTGAGGTCCCCTCCAATTCTGATGTTCTGTGAATCTGAATTACTGTGCCCCCTCCCCCACAGAATAGACATACAGACAGGCAGATGGATAGAAAGGATAGATGTTGTTGTTTGTGTTCATTACCCTATGTGGGGTTTTCTTGACAAAGATACAGGAGTAGTTTGCCGTTTCCTTTTCCAAGGTAGGATAGATAGATAGATAGATAGATAGATAGATAGATAGATAGATAGATAGATAGATAGATAGACAGACAGATAGATAGATGTTGTTCATGTTCAACTCTTCATGACCCCATTTGGGATTTTCTTAGCAAAGATACTAGAGGGATTTTCCATTTCTTTCTCCAAAATAGGAGAGAGAGAGAAAGAGAGAAATAGAAAGAGACAGAGAGACAGAGAGAGAGACAGAGAGAGACAGAGAGAGAAAGAGAGAGAGAGAGAGAGAGAGAGAGAGAGAGAGAGAGAGAGAGAGAGAGAGAGAGAGAGAGAGAAATATTAGATAGACACGGCAAGCATCTTTTAAGCACTCACTATGTCCCAGGCACTTTGCTAAGCACTAGTGATACAAATATAAGCAAGTCAAGATATTTAAGCAAACCTGCCCTCGAGGAGCTCAAATTCTAGTGGAGGAAGTAAACACATGAAGGGGCGCTAAGAAGGGAAGAGAGTACCCAAATGGAGATGGCTGAGAAAAGCAAAAGATCAAAATCTCACCTACAGAATGAGGAAGCCCATGGATGGAGTCCAAATTTCTGGAGGGAGTGAAAATGGTTGAAGTTTAAGGCCATAGCAGGGACATATCCCAGAAGTATCATGAGTAGCTTATCCTACATTCTCTGTAGCTTCTGCATCAGTCCATTGTAGGATGTTGAAAAGGGGAAACTGCCACTGATTCCATCCTTATAATAATCTAGATATGCCTTCACCGAGCTTTGGTATCCTTCCATCATTCCCTGGAGCAGAGTTGAATGTACTCCCCCAAGAGAATTATTTCTATCCTTCAACCTCCCAGGATCACCATAATTATTCCTCAGCATATTCTCATAAAGTGCTGGGATCACAATGATGACTAATAAATATAATGGAACTGTAGTCTAACACATTTAAAATTTATACTTGCCAAGCCAGCAAAAAAATGATACTAAATCCTTGATACTCAAAGAATGATGAGTTTAATATCAGCTTCCTGGGACAATTCAATTCAATTTAACACTTATTTATTAAATGCCTACTGTGTATACTTCCTCTCATCTCAACTTTCTGTTACAAGTATCTTTCTAGTCTCCCATGTTCTCAGCCCCATCCTTGACTCTACCCTTTCTCTCATCGTGATCCTCCTGATATCCAACAACTTCCAGACCTTTGTTGATTTAACTTGCACATCTCCTGCATCTGTTCATTTACATGGCAATCACCTTAGTTCAGGTCCATATCACCTGTCACCGGTCCTATTACCATTGCTTCCTAATAGGTCTCCCTGTTTTTTTTAACTTCTCTTCTCTTCTCTCCAATCAATCCTTCATACACCTGCCAAAATAAATTTTCCAGAGATGAGTGGCCAACCTCTGGCCCAGTCTTACTGCCTCTTAGAATACCTTGAACCACGGTTCTTGGGATAAAGTTGAAGAAAAAATTGTCAAAAAAATAGAGATTCTTCTTGCTAGATGTTTCCTCCATGTTCTAAGTTTTCTCATCCTGAAAGATCCTCTTCCACCATGGCCTTCTCACCCTGGAAGATACCTCTGCCTCATGGCCCCCTCATCCAGTTGTTGACTTCTTCCCATAACCTTCATTTTGAGGAAGTATGCAGGCTTACTCCTTCACTTCTTTCCTGATTCTACTCCTGATTCTCTGGATTTCTCTTTACACATCCTTTCAGCTCCCTATTATGTGCTTCTTCCACATTCAGAATGAGCTCCTGGAGGACAGAGACTACTTTTTCATGTGTATTTGTATTCCCAGTACTTAGTACAGTGTCTAAGACATAGTAGTACATAATAAATGCTTGAAAATTGGACTTGTTGATTTCAAAAAACATATGTCAGACCATGTCACTCCTATAGGATTTTGTGCCTGGTCTATTGTGTAAGGCTTAGTCCTAACTATGCTTCCTTCTCTTACCCCCTCCCTTTTATGCATCAGATAGAAACCTTCCATCCTAGAAGCATCTACTTCCCATGAAGTCTGGATCTTCTGTGCTTTTGAACTGAGAGATAGAAACCTGTCAGATGCATCAGAGGAAGACTTTACTCCTTCCTATAAACATCTGGTCCTTGTCTGCATTCATGATATTTGGAATGATGATGAATTGAAGAACCTCACCCAATCAAACTTTTGAGAATTTGGTGTTACACAGCACCAAGTCCCAAAATACTTCTTTTTATTTTATTTCATTTTTTTTTTTGCGTTTTGGAGGGGAGAATGCAGGGCAGTTGGGGTTAAGTGACTTGCCCAAGGTCACACAGCTAGTAAGGGTTAAGTGTCTGAGGTTGGATTTGAACTCAGGTCCTCCTGACTCCAGGGACGGTGCTCTATTTACTACCCTAGCCACCCTTCTTTTTACTTTATTTTTTTATTTTTAGGAACTGGGTCTCCCTATCTTACCCAGGATAAATACACAGGCTACTCTTGGGTCTGGACCTATTTGTGCTTCACATAGGAGCTTTAACCTCCTCCATTTATGACCTGAGTCAGCTCACTCTTCCTTGAGCAACCAATCCACCCTGGCTCCGGGGAGTTCACCATAGTGACTCACCAGTAGTGGTACACCCAGTTGGTATAGCCCACATTGTAGCTAAGAACTCTTGAGTTCAAAGGATCAACCAGCCTCAGTTTCCTCAGTAGCAGGGATTATAGGAGTGTACCACCATACTCATCAAAAAGTCCCTTGTACATCAGCATCATCATGGACTCCTCATGCCTTGGCCAACAGACCATTATTATTGTGCTTTATTGATGATATCCCTAGATTATCTTTACTTTTTCCTCCCCTCCCCTCCCTTCCCCTTCCCTTCATTTCCCTTCCCTTCCCTTCCCTTCCCTTCCCTTCCCTTCCCTTCCCTTCCCTTCCCTTCCCTTCCTTTGGAGAGACCAGGCTACAGTTTGGAGATGTGCAGATGTCTCTTGATGCCCCATTGGGGATGGGGAAGGAATGAGTGATCTCGATTCCTTCCCTTGTTGCCCCTGGCTTCATGTTCTCAGCCTTGGGCATCCCTAGTTAAGCTCCATAGTCTTGCCTTAAACACATCAAGTTAAGAGAGCTTAATGCTTTCAGAAGTGAATGGCTTGTCTAATTCTTCTCTGATGTCCTCTAAGTTCCATAAATTAGCCGCCTCAACTTCCCTATTTAAAAACCTTCAGTGGTCCTCATTGCTGATGGGATAATATAAACTCCTTAAGCTTGTATTTAAAGCCCTTGAAAAAGCTGTTCTGCAAACACGTTATAGTTCAGCCATATTAGATCATTGTTCCTCAAACATGACACACCATTTCCCTCCGTCAGATATTTACACATTGCCCCTTCTTGTCTCAAAGGTACTCCTCCCTCACCTCTGGTCCTCAGAATCCTTAGCTTCCTTCAAGACTTTAACCTGGGAGCCACCTATTCCATGAAGCCTTCCTTGATTCACCCAACTAAAAGTACTCTCCTAGTAAATTTCCCTAGGGCACTTTCTCTAGCTCTCTTCTATAGCCCTATCCTTTATATTACCTTTATCTGGATACATGATAAAACTCTCCACTCTCTAATAGAATATAAACTCTTTGAAGACAAGGACTGTGCCACTTTTAAATCTCTGTAATCACAGCACCCAGCACGGTGTCTTGTCTATATTAGGTACTTAATATATTAGACACATTAATAAATGTTTTCTGAACTGAAGAATTAAAGTTCCATGTGGGCTATAAAATGAGTTAGATTTTTGGAATAGGAATTCACTCCTATACACCTACCTAGAGAGTTACTGTGAGTATCAATGATAAGATAACATCTATTAAGCAATTTGCAGATTTGAAAGTACTCCATAAAGTGCTCCACTAGCTATTTTTATCATGGCTGTTGTCATTGTTATTAGATCCTCAGACACCTGTCTTCCCCAGTCAATGACAGTAGAAACGAAGGCTGGAGCTAAAGTCAGAAAACCTGGGTTTGAACCTGAGCTCTGCCCCTTGCTAAATGTACAACCTTGGGTAGATCACTTTGTCTGTGACTCATTGTTCTCATTTATAAAAATAACAGGACTGGACTAGATGACCCCCTAAGATCCTTTCTACCTTCTCTGATTTGGGTCAATTTAATGTGAGCCAAGAATTGTTAGCCAATTCTTTCCAGGTAGTTAATACTATGGCCTGTCAGGAACTATTGTTTCTAAAGCCCAGAGCTAAGTTTATGCATCCTTACAATCTGTTCCTCCCCTCCTCAATTCTGACCCATTCTCTGGAAAAAAAAAAAGGCTACAGACACAAGACATACGTATAGGTCAATTCTCTTTGTGTGTCTATCTGTCTCTGTCTCTGTCTCTCTGTATTTCTCTATGTTCTCTCTTGTCTATGTCTGTCTCTGTTTCTCTGTCCCTCTGTCTCTGTTTTTCTCTCTCTCTGTCTCCCTCCCTCCTTCTCCCTGTCTTCCAGAAAATACACAGCTGGGCCACAGCCCAGGACATACTGGAAAGTGAATGGCACATGCTGGGGAAATGGAGATGCCCGAATCTGAAGATAAAGGGTGAAAGCTTAGTGACAGAGAGAATTAAGCAACCTCAGAACCAAGAAAACTATTTTTCTTGTACCTCCTCTGCTGCAACTTGCCAGAAAGGAGGGGAAGACTATCTGCTTGGAAAACCCTTAAATCGATGCATCCTAATTAACGAAGGATTTAATTCATCAAAGTGACAGCAACTCTATTTATATCATCTCTTTCAATGGGCCTTAGGGTTGGGTCTATAAGGTTTATTTTTTCTCTTTCTCCCTTCTGCTTTTCCTTCTCTTACTGTCTCAGGTTTTCTCAGAGATCACTGAATGGCCCAACATAGAAGCAGATCTCAATCAAAGCTCTTCTCAAGCCATTTCCCCAAAATCAAAATCAGCTCATCTCATTCCTAAGCTTTTCAGGTCAACCTGCAGAAAAAAAACACTCCTTTCCTTCCTTCCTTCTTTTCTTCCTTCCTTCCTTCCTTCCTTCCTTCCTTCCTTCCTTCCTTCCTTCCTTCCTTCCTTCCTTCCTTCCTTCCTTCCTTCCCGCTCTCTCTGGAAAGGTGACGCTCTGGGGCCTGAATACCTGGTGACAAGGGTAGAATGGTCCTGAATATCTTTTTATTTCTTTCTTCCTTCCTTCCTTCCTTCCTTCCTTCCTTTCTTTCTTTCTTTCTTTCTTTCTTCCTTCCTTTCTTTCTTTTTTCCTTCCTTCCTTCCTTCCTTCCTTCCTTCCTTCCTTCCTTCCTTCCTTCCTTCCTTTCTGGGACAAAAGGATTTGTCCAAGGTGGGCCTAGAGGTACTTACCAGGAAGGATGGATGGCTAGCATATGTGACAAGAAAGTTTGCTACATGGGCACCAGGGGAGTCAGACTTACCTCTCACCTGTGGTATGATACAGCAGAGGTCTCCTCCCCTATCCAGAAATAGTTCTCCTACTGATTCCTGAAATTCCACTTCTCATTAAGCAAAGGCCCTCTCCATACAGTCTTTTTAAAAAATATAAATACCCTTGAAAGGAGTAAGAGGTTGTGCACACCTTTTACACTTTAGAATGATGTGAATGAGTTTCTCAGACACCTCTTTGTTGTACTGGGATGATCTCAGGATTTGGTAGCCAGGGGTCCAAGTTTGAATCCTAACTCTTCTGTTTCCTGTGTGAACTGGAACAAGGTAGTGTCTCTTTCTTAGCCTCTGTAAGCCAAAGATAATTTTTGTTAAGAAGCATAATAGTATTGTGGCCTCAAGTTAGGAAGACTTAAAATCAAGCCTCATGTATGACACATATTGACTATATGACTCTGGACAAGTCACCTCACTTCCCAGTGTCACCAGTCAACTCTAAGACTCTAGACCACACAAAAAAGCACCAATCTGCATTTCCTCTCCTACACTGATAATATTAGAAGTCATATAAAATAATAAACACAACAGCTTACTACATTGCAATAAAAAGAGTGATGGGTTTGCATTTAGGAGAGACGTTCAGGTCATTGTGTGACAATGAGTCACTTATCCACATTTTTTAGAGAAAAAAATGCTAATAACGAGAGTTTATCCCCTACATCAAAAATTTTTTTTTGTGAAAAGCAAATAAGTTAGGGGCGACCAGGTAGCATAGTGAGTAAGAGCACCGGCTCCAGTGTTAAGAAGACCTGGAGATCTAATCTCGGGCTCAGACACTTAACACCCACCCAGAAACACCTGGCCTTTGTAACCTTGAGCAAGTTACTTAACCCTGATTACTTAAAAAAAGAAAAGCAAATAAGTTAATGTGGATAAAGTTTTTTGTAAGCTGTATGACCTAATACCAGCTATCATCAATTAAAGGAAGGGATAGACTATACAATCTCTGTGGCGCATCTATAGACCCCAAGCTTTCCTTAGAACAAGCAGAAACCAGGCAAGAGAGAGGACTCTGGCCTTGGTGGACAAGGTGTCAAACTTGGCCTACTTCTTAAATTTACTTTAGCTCCAGGTTCTGCCAAACAAAGGGGATTTCCACAAAGGGTATAAGGGTGCTTGCTCTTGGTAGATACAACCATTCCAATGGTATTCAAAGTGTAAGTGCCCTGCACACTCCATCTCTGCTAACAGTCAACCTCCAAGGCATTTGGGGGAGGGGGAGAGAATCTTTATCTTTGCTCTTATCTCAAATGTGCAATGCTGCTAAGGCTTAGTCCAGTCTTACCAAGCTTCTCCCATGAAAGAAAGGAAAAAGAGAGGGAGGGAGGAAGAGAACAAAAGAAAGAGAAAAGAAAAACAGAAAAGAAAAAGGAAGAAATACAAAAAAAAGGTGAAAAAGAAAGAGAAAAGAATAAAGAGAAAGGAGGAAAAGGAAAGAAAGAAAAAAAGAAAGAAAGAAAGAAAGAAAGAAAGAAAGAAAGAAAGAAAGAAAGAAAGAAAGAAAGAAAGAAAGAAAGAAAGAAAGAGGGGGGAGAAAGGGAGGAAGGGAGGGAGGAAGGAAGGAAGGAAGGAAGGAGGAAAAGAAAGAAAAGAAGAAAGAAAAGATATTCAGAACCATTCTACCCTTGTCACCAGGTATTCAGGCCCCAGAGCATCACCTTCCCAGAGAGAACTAGAAGGAGAAAAAAAAGAAGAAACAGGAGGCTCATGGGTAGAAAAGCCAAGCTTTTCTTGCAGGTTTGGTTGCGCTCACACAACATCCGTCAGCACCAGGATGAAAGGGCAATAAAACCAACACAACGCCTGAGACTGTATGAAAATATATATCCTGATGTGTCAGGAATACCTGGCGCTCCTTTAACCTAAACTTCAGATGAACCAACACGCCTCGGAGCACATTTATATGCAAAGGCATATAATACGTCCCCTGTATCTAATTATCTGTCAACCTGAGGCAGTTTGTTTTCCAAATCGGCCTCTCGGCTGTGACTTTACGAGGTCATAAAGAAAACGATGCCACTCTCTGCACTGAGACGCAAGGAGAGCCTGGATCAACAAATTATACCCCTTAATGGTGTCTTTCGGCCTGGAGAAGCAGGCCCTGGGCTTTCCCCTGTAAATGACAGGTCTGAATGAAAACAGCCAGAGACCTCATTCGCTCAGGTCCCAGGCTTATGACCTCCCCCAACCCTCCAAAAGATATAGCAGAGACCTGAGAGATCATTTCATCCAAACCTGTATTTTACAAAGGAGAAAACAGGCTCAGAGTACAGATATGACTTGTCCAAGGTCACACAGCTCCACAGATGTAATTTTGAGAGTCAAACCTAAGACCTCTGTCCGCTTAACCTCTCTTGGCTTTAGTTTCTTCCTCTATAAAATGGGGTTGGATGAAGTTTTTAGGGTCCCTTACAGCTCGAAAGCCATGCCCTAGGCTCTTCAGCTCCAAATCCAGCTCTTTCCATAGCAGCTCATACCCTCACCAGGGCCACCCTGAAAATGAAGTGGGTTGGAGGAATCAAAATGTCTGTGAGGGCCCAGGAAGAGGAACTATTTATTTTCCCATTTCAACATTTCCTCTCCCCTTTTGGCCATTTGTTCATGAGTCTGGAAAGTTATAATTCCAAAACACTGCTGGAAATTCAAATAAGCCAAAAGGGCCAAGAACCTCCAACAGGACACAAAATATTGCTGACCTAAATTTACCTTCCTGTGCCCTAAAGGCAGCATCTTTTGCTCCAGGTATCTCAAGGAGAGTTCTAAACAGAGGGAAAAGCTTTTATTTCAATGTAAGGAAGACCAGCCTAGCTACACTCCACCTATCTCCTCTAAAATTAATATTGATAATGGGACAGCTAGGTAGCATAGGGAAAAGAGTGCTATACCATGAGTCACAAGGACCTGAGTTCAAATCTGGCCTGGGACACTTCAATCAATCAGTAAATTGATTGAATTTAAATTTAATTTTTATATCTAAATTTTTAAAAGTAAATTTAATTGAATAAATATTGTATTTATGTTAAATACAATACAGAGGATGCAACAAGAGACGAAGGACAGTCCTTGTCCTCAAGGAACTTATGATCTAATTAGAGAGACAACATATGCAAACAAATATGTACAAAGAAAGCTATGTATGAAAATAATTAATAGGCAAAAATTTTTAAAGGGAAGACTGGAATTAAGAGGGCTTAAGGAAGGCTTCCTATAGGAAGTGGGATTTTAATTAGTAACTTTGTTGACCCTGGCTAAGTCAGGAAACTCCGTTCACCTCAGTTTCCTCAACTGTAAAATGGTAATCATAAGAGCACCTACCTAAAAGGGTTGTTGTGAAGAGCAACTGATATAATAATTGTAATTACAATAATTGCAATTATAATAATACTTATTCAGAGCCTGGCATATAGTAGGTGCTTAATAAATGCTTAATAACTTCCCCACCCTCCCATTTTACAGATACAGGGCACCAAGGAAACTTGATCAGAAGAAAACAAAAGGAGCAATTTGTTGCTATTTAGTTCTTTGTTGGGTATTTGGGCTTTTCAAAGGAAGGGAGAAAAAAATCAGATTTCTCCCAAAACAAGGAAGGTAGGTGGCATCAGGAGCAGAAGGAAGGATGCTGCGTTGAATGGTGAGTTGGAATCATCTTTCTTCTGCCAGACCTAACCCTATACATGCACATGTGTGCGTGTGCACACGTACACACATACATGCACATGTACACACATGCATGCACTGCGTGCACACACACATACAAAGAGAGGAAGGATGGGTCCCAGCACACAGTCTTCCTCTGCTATTAGTTCTCCTCTGATCTTCAGCAGATTAATTAGGAAGTTTGTCAGGAACCAGCCGTGAACCCCAGCCGCTCCTCAGTGGGAGTGGTAACGGTGCCAGCAAAATCCAAGCTGCAGGAATTCCTCTACCCACGCTGCTCCGATGATTAATGATAGAAAGGAATAAAAAAAGAGGGGTCAACAGCTGAGTGCAAAGCAAGTTGCTAGACAGGGAGTAATTAAGATACTTGGGTAAATATGATTAATAAGCTCAAACCGGCAGGGTGTGCAGTAAACAAGGCTAACCAGATGGTACCCTTTCTTTCTGACAATACTCAGAGCTTGGAAACAAGGTGGGAGGGGTGATGGGAAGTGGGGTGGGGGAGGTGGGAAGGAGGGCTAACGTAAAGGCCTTTAAACGTTTATGTTCTTGGCCCGACCATGGCTAGGGAGAAGGCCCTGCTCTTGGGAGGGATGAAGGAAGGGAAAGGATTTTAACATCAACTAAACTACCTTATTGTTGGCACCAGCAGGCCAAGGTATGGGGTGTTGAAAAATGCTTGCCTGGACAGACGTGGAGACAGCACAGTGAGAGTCAAACGATCTACTCCTCTTCCCCCTGTCTTTAAATAGGACCGTATCACAGAGGCTAGCAACATAGCAGAGCACTCCATGCTAGGATCACGATTTGTTAGGGAGAAAACAATCACCCGAATGACTTTCTGAGCCCCCAAAGTCTTCCTGGCACAACACTAGCGCCAGTGGCTGAGCGGCATCCCCCATCAGGGCCAGAGGGCTGAACCAGTGTCCCATTTCCCTGCTCGGTGACCTGCGAAATAATCCTCCCCTTCCCATCACAAACGCTGCCTTGTAAGGAGAGTCCTACTCTGGGCAATACTGCTTTTCGGGGCCAAAAAAGAAGAGGATGAGAAGGGTTGTTGCTTAGCTGGTCCACAGCTGATCCAGGGTAAGGAATAATAACAATAAAATAATAATAGCAACTAAATTTTATAGGGGACCTAAAGGTTTGCAAAGCACTTTACAAAGTTATTCACTTGGTCCCCACAAACGCATGACATAGGCCCTAATATCCTCTTTTTCCAGATGAAGAAATTAGGGCAGACATACATGAAATGACTGACTTGGCACATGGCTAGGAAGTATCTGAAGTAGGATTTGAATTCAGGTCTTCTTTACTCCAAGTCTAAGTACATTATCCACTGCACCACCTCATTCCTAAGGAGGGCCTTAGGCAAGGAGATATGGGTGCTAATTCCTTTGATATGACTTGATAAGGAGAAATCAGAATCATGCCAGGACACAGGACCATAGAATTTAGGGATGGAAGGAACTTTAGAGATCATTTAGTCTCCCCATTTAACAGATGGGGAAACTGAGGCCAAGAAAGGTATACTGACCCGATCAATTTAAGCAAAGCTATAATTCGAACAACTCTGAAAGCATCATGCTTCCCATTACACCACACCAAGATTCTCAGTCAATTTATCAAAGGATCATAGATTCAGCAGAATAAGAACTCAGAAGTCAGCTAGTCCAGCCCCCTCAATTTACAAATAAGGAAAGCAAGCCCAGAGAGATTAAGAGAATTGGTCAAGATAGCAAAAAATACCCCATTTAAAATAATTCTCGACAGCATAAAATACTTGGGAGTACACAGCCAAAACAAACCCAGGATATATATATAAACAAAATTATTTAAAAAAAAACTTTCTATGCAAATAAAATCAGATTTAAATAATTAGAGAAATATTAATTATTCATGGGTAGGCAGGGCCAATATAATAAAAATGACAATTTTACCCAAATTAATTTGTATATTTAATGTTATCCCAATAAATTACCAATTTTTTATTGAATTAGAAAAAAAATGACAGAATTTATTTGGAAAAACAAAAAGTCAAGAATATCAAAGGAAATAATGAAAAAATATGTAAAGGAAGGAGGTTTAGAAGTACCAGATCTTAAACTATATTATAAAGCAGTAATTATCAAAACTATCTGGTGCTGGTTAAGAAAAACAAGGGTAGAGGAATATAAGTAGACTTAGAATTTTCAGCAGCAAATAAAAATAATCTTACATTGGAATAGTGTAAACACTTAAGATTTGGGGGTAAGAATTCATTATTTGGTAAAAAAAAAAAATGTTGGGGAAACTAGAAAGCAGTATAGCAGAATGCAGGAATAGACCAATAGTTCACACCATTTAACAAGATAAGGTCACACTGTGGGGGGGGAGCACAGAAATACAAAACAAGGCCCCTTACCACAAAGAGCTTATAGTTTGAATTCCCATAGCATTTTATAATTGCAGCGATTCTTTTGAATGCCCTTGTGTGTACCCTGCTGGCAGATAAGCAAACAGGTACAAAAGTATCTAAAACAATTGCACCAAATCAAGTCAATCCATCAATGAGCACTTATTAAGCACCAGCTACATGCTGAATACCACACTAGACATCAGAAATACAAAATACAAAACTGAGATAGTCCCTGTCCTAAAGAAGCTTGAATTCTACTATGGGATTACAAGCTCACAATTAAGTAAATACAGGATGGATGTAAAATAAATACACAATGAGAGGGAAGGGTACTGGCCACTGAGAGAATCAAGATAGTTCTCTTTAAGGAATTAGTACTTGAGGTGAGCCTTAAAGGGAGATGGGGGCTCCAAGGGATGGAAGTGAAGGAGAAGAATCCAGATTTGGAAGATGGTCCATGTAAATACATGGAGTTGAAAAATACAATGTTGTAAGCAAGGAACAGCAGGTAGGCCAGTTTGGCCATAACTGAAGCATGTGAAAAATAGGCCAGCTCCAGATTGTGAAGGATTTAAAATGCCAAACAGAGGGGGCAATGGGGAGCTACAGAAGTTTCTTGAGAAGAGAAGTAACTTGATCAGACCTAGGATTTAGGCATGTCCCTTTGCTAGCTGCAACAGATTGGAGAGGGAAGGACATGAAGGCTGTAAACCAGTTAGAAGACTTTTACAATAATCCAGACGATACTGGAGGAGGTCCTGAACTAGAATAGTCATAATGTGAGTGGAAAGAAGATAGATGTAAATCATGTTGAATAGATGGCATCAACAAGACTTGACAATTGATTGACTTTGGCAGAGTGAGGGAGAGACAAAAGTTGAGGAAATAAATGAGGATGCTCACAGTATAATTAGGGAAGTTTGTAGGGGGAGGAGCTTAGGAGGAACGATAACACATTCTATTTTAGATAATGCTGAATTTGAGATGCATATTGAGAATCATATGCATAGAAATGATAGCTGAATCCATGGAAGCTGATGAGTTTACCAAGAGAATGGAGAGAGGGAAAATGGGAGGACCCAGAACAGGGTCCTGAAGTATACCCACTTATAGAGAGTGAGATATGGGTGATGATCTTGAAAAGAAGACTGAGAAGGACCATTCTGATAAGAAGGGAGAGAAAAATGTAAACATGTTTTCAGAAAAATCTAGGGAGGAGAGAATATACAGAAATATAGGGTGGTCAAGTGTCTAACATCACAAAGAGCTCAAGAAGGGTGAGAATTAAGAACAGTCTACTAGATTCAATAAAAAAAAAATTTCATTGTTGACCTTAGATAAAACAGTTACAGTTGAGGGGTGGAAAGTAGGAAGGTTAAGAAGTAAATAAGAGAGGCCTATACCCCAAAGAGACAAATGAAAGAGGAAAAGTATATATAAATCTATACATATGTATACACATACACAAACACACACACATACATACATACACACACATATGATGGCTCTTTTTGTGGTAGCAAAGAAGTGGAAACTAAGACGGTGCCTATTAATTGGTCAATGGCTCAAAAATTATGGTATACAGGTATAATGGAATACTATTTTCTTTTTTTTCATTTTTCAAATGCTTTATTAACTTTTGATTTACATTATTAATTTCTGCCAGATTTTGAGTTACAAATTTTCTCCCTGTTTTTCCCCTACCCACTGCCCCAAAAGAATATTATTTTCTTATAAGAAATTTTAAAGATACAGTTTCAGAGAAACTTGGGAAGACTTGCATGAACTGATGTGGAGTGAAGTGAAGAGAATAATTTAAACAATAGCACAATATTGAATTGACAAATAACTATGAAAGATTTACACACTGCTCTAGGAAATGACCAACCACGGTTCCAAAGGACCAGTAATGACATATGTCACCCACCTTCTGACTAATAAGTGACAGACTCAAGGTCCAAAATAAAACATACTTTTTTTTTTAGACATGACCAAATTGAACTGGTTAATTAAAGGGACTGAATTTTGAAGTCAATAGTAAAATGGGATGAGAGTTTTCAAAAATCCCTGTTACTTTAGCTCATAAGAAACAATCTATTCTTGCTTCCCTGGAGCCAAAAGCGACATACAAAAGAGAAGGGAATATGGTGATTGTGGAGGTGGGGAGACAGCAAGGGAAAGGGATGGGTGCTTATTGAACATTTCAAGGATTCAGCCAGGTTTTCTAGACACAGCACACCCTACCCACCAAAAATGCTCAAAGCCACCCGAGGGCATCATTTGATCACCTTGAGTCACAGATTCTCAGCATTCAAAAACCTCAGAGGTCATCTAGTCTGACCCCTCTCTGAGCAGGAATTCCCTCTACAACATCCCAAGAACTGATTGTCCAGACTCCTCTTGAAGATGTTTACTGAGTACAGTCTGGCACTTACCAGGCAACCCATGGTGCTTTAAGATGATGGCAACAACTACCACTTTTTTTCTTATGTCAAACCAATTACAAGCATTTCCACAACTTACACTCACTCATTACTCCTAGTTCTGTCCTCTAAGGATAAGTCAAATGAGTCTAATAAAGCATTCACATTCTAGCCCTTCAAATTGGAAGGCAGTTATCATGTCCCTGATAAGTCTTCACATCTCCAGATTAAACATCTCCACTTTCTTTTAGCCAACTTTTGTATGGTACGGTTTCCAAACCATCCTGGTCACCCTCGTTAGGGTTTGCTTCAGTTTCTCAGTATTCTTCATAAATGTGATGCACAGAACTAGATATATTGTTCTGTATATGGTCTAAACTATAGCAAGATCATCATGTTCCTTGCTCTATATCCTATGCCTCTTTTAATGAGGCCTAAGATTGCATTAAGTTTTGTCATCTTTCAAGTCACACTTGACACCCATCAACCTTGGAGTCTGCTAAAACTCTTAGATCTTTTTTCCACACAAATTGGTACCTTGCCATGTCTCTTCTACCTTAGTATCATAGCTCTAGAGCAAAGAGACTTTAGAAGCCAAGTCCAAACACCTTCATTTTCCACATAAGGAAACTGAGGTAAAGAGATTGTTAAGTGACTTGTCTAGGGCCACATAGCTAGTAAATTCTAAATTGTATCAGAATTCAAGTCTTCCTCATTCTTAGTCCAGCACTCTATCTATTGTACCACGTTTATTGTTGTTGTTGTTGTTGAGTCATTTCAATTGAGTCCAACTCTTCATGACCCTATTTGGGGTCTTTTTGGCAAAGTTACTGGAATGGTTTGCCATTTACTTCTCCAATTCATTTTACAGATGAGGAAACTGAGGCAAATAAGGTTAAATGACCAGCGCATGTTCACACAGCTAGTCTAAGTGTCTGAGACCAGATCTGAACTCAGGTCTCCCTAACTCTAGACCCAATGCTCTATCCACTGCCACCTAACTGCCCCTATGGTATCACCAAGCTGCCCTAAATTTGTGTTAGTTGATTTCTTGAACCCAAGTATAGGACTTTATATTTATATCTGCAAATTTTTACCATTTTAGATTCAATAGATTGATCTAGCTATTATAATCATTTTCATAATATTGACTGCTAACTAATGCATTAGTTACGCCTCTCAGTTCTTTTATATCTACAAATTTAATAAGCCTGTTGTCTTGCTTTCATTTATGACATTGCTAAAAATTCTGAACAGGACAAGGCCAAGGACACTCAACACTTTTCTCCTCATTATCATTAATCAATCACTTGTTTTTTGGATCTACTCAGTCAAGTAGTTATGACTCTACCTAATATGCAGTCTAAATATATTTCTATTTTGTAAAGGATATCATAAAAGACTATGCAAAAGGTCTTGCTAAAAAATCCAGTTATATTATATCTCTATCATTCTCTTTATTTACCGGTATAGTAACCCTGTCAAAAATCAAGTAAAGTTAATCTTGGATAGCTGGCCTTAGTAAATCCAGATTTGCCCTTAGTAAATGCGATTTTGCCTTAAATATTCAAAAGCCATTTCTTTAATCATATGTTCTGAATTTTGTCAAGAATGGAAATTAAGCTGACTGACCCATATAGTCTTCCTTTTATGGAAAGTTTGTGCAGCCTTTTACCCCTCTAAATTCTATGGTACCTATCCCATATATGATTTTTCAAAAATGGCCAACAGCGGCTGAGCAATCACGTCTACAGGTCCTTTTAGTACTCTGGGACATAATATGACTGAATGTAGTAAATCCTGAATGGCAACAAAATGGTCTCACCATCTTCTCCCTTCAAAAATTAAGGAAGGTTTAAAGACTGACTGGTTGGGGTCTGTGCTCTGGGGCACAAAGCACAGTATCTTCTCTTATGACTCCCAAGGGTTTCACATATGTTTCTCTTGATTGCTAAGATATAACCACAATTTCTGCTAACACTGTTATATTTTTCCCCTTGAAAAGTTGGACTCATCAAAGAGAATGCTATTGAGTCATGCTGAACAACTTCTTGGTCTTTTATCCTCTCCATTCCCAAATTGGAATAGATAAAAAATAGATAAAAATTCAGAACATTATTCGGTGAAGACTATCCTCTTTCAATGGAGAATATTGACTATTCAACACATACAACCAATCTAGACCCAGCCTAATATCCTCCCCTGCAGGGTGAAAAACTTTTCTCAAGAGTCCTAATCTGAAGGGTGTGTGAAGTCTTGGACATGTGAGCTTTGATCAGAAATAATGATCTAATTTATCCTTGTAATAATATAACAGAAAATTCTCTCTACTTCTCCCTGAGTACTAACGCTGCACAATAAAAGGGTTTTATTTCTGATTCCACATTTATCTTGTTACCAGTTTATCATCTATCACAATAAACTCGATATTGGGAAGAATCAGTCACATTCTCAGCAAAATCAGTAATTACACATTTCTCCTCTTTGAAAATGAGCTCAAAGTTTCAGCTAAACCAGTCTGTTTGCTGTTCATTGTACAAAATATTCCATCTCTCATCTCCATGCTTTTGCATGTAAGCAATCTGCCATATCTAGAATGTAGTCTTTCCTCTCCTTCATACTTTAGACTCTCTAGCTACTTTCAGAACTGAACTCAAGTACCACATCCTACATGAGACTTCCTCCCTTACTAGTGCCTTATCTCCAAATCATTTTACCTTTACCTTGTATAGGATTGGGATTATATTCATACTTACATGTATATGGATTGTTTCCTCCTATACAATATAAGCCCAAGGGGGACAGGAAGTGTTCTGTTTTTGGTTTTGTCTTTGTCTCTAGTATTAGCATAGCACACATGAGAGGTGCTAAATAATTGCTTGTTGATTGATAAGCTGGGTTCATCCATACAACCCATCAAAAGCTACACCTAGTATGACATTCATTGGATCACAGGATTTATAGAAAGAAGGCAACTTAGAACCTATATAATCCGAACTATTTTATAGAAAACTGAATCCAAAATAAGTGAAGTTATTTGATTGTTGAATCTAATTTGTATCAAGAATATTACCTAGTTCTGGGCACCACATTTTGGAATGGATGCAATCTAGAGCCCATCCAGTAACCAGGCAAATAGAATGAAAGGAAAGTATGTCTCTATCCCTAGAATATGAGGTCAGAGAACTTGAATTCAAATTTTACCTCTGTTATTTAGTATTTATGTGATTTTAGTGAGGTCTTCAGATTAATCTCTATGTTCCTTCTAGCTCTAAATTCTTTATTTCTATTATCTTAAAATACCAAAGGATCTGGATACCATGCCATTTGAAAAGCAGTTGATGTATCTCAGGATAATTATCCTACTGAAAAGAAGACTAGGAAAAGATGTAATCTCCTTCTTCAAGTATTTGAAGGACTTTCATGAGTAAAAGGGATGAGACTTTTTCTACTTGGTCCCAGAGGGAAGAAGAAGGAATCATTGTTCCATATGATGAAAATCTTCCTAAAAATTAGAAATGTCCTAAAATATTATCAGATGCCTTGGAAATTAATAAATTCCCTGGCACTGGAGATTTTCAAGTGAAAATAGAGAACTGGAGTTAAAATCTCAGTTTAGCTGCCTGGGACCTATGGGAGTTTGGGTAAATTTGGAGTGTAGAGTTGGAGATAAGAGTGAACTTGAGATGGCTGGCCTCCAAGGAGGTCCTATGTTCAAAATCAGCCAAACATCTTCTCTCTCTTCTTTTATTCTGGTCTCAGATTTGTTTTGACACACAAAACAAAACTCCTAATCCCCAAAATGCAATGGGCCATTGACAAAAAGCAACAATTCATCATCATCATCATCATCATCAGAGTAATACTCTGTGGAAACTTTCCACTGAGAATCTTAAATATCCAACTATTTGAAATCCAGACTCTGCTCCTCCCATGCAGAAGTGGCCCTTTCTTGTTGCAATTTCCAGTGCCTCTCTTTGTACTTTTGATCTCATTCCCTGTTGTTTGCCCCTTTGACCATCAACTCTTTCTCTAATTCTCAATCTCCTTTTATCTGCTAGTTCCACTCCTACTGATAACAAGTGTGCTCAAATTTCCTGCCCACTTAAAAAATGCCTTCTCTTGAACCCACTGCCTTCTCAAGGTATCCTACCATACTCCTCTTCCTGTTAGCAACCAAACTTCCAGAAAAACAAGTTGTCAGCATTACCCTTCTTGACCTTCTAATCATTTCTCATCCCTTTGCAATCTGGCTCCCAATCGCATCACTCAACTGAAATTGCTCTCTCTGAGATCACCAATGATCTACTAACTGTTAAATCTGACAGGGTTTTTAATTTTGTTTTTGTTTTCCCCACCCCCACCCCAGGCCTTCTCTTTGTTGAACTCTGCAGCATTTGGCACTGTTGACTAGCCCCTCCTCCCACACATTTTCTCCTCCCTGTGATTTTATAATACCTCTCTCTCTCTCTCTCTCTCTCTCTCTCTCTCTCTCTCTCTCTCTCTCTCTCTCTCTCTCTCTCTCTCCCTCTCTCTCTCTCTCTCTCTCTCTCTCTCTCTCTCTCTCTCTCTCTCTCTCTCTCTCTCTCTCTCTCTCTCTCTCTCTCTCTCTCTCTCTCTCTCTCTCTCTCTCTCTCTCTGTCTGTCTCTCTCTCTCTCTGTCTCTCTCTCTGT
>NW_027187378.1:42239325-42264302 GCF_028583685.1 Petaurus breviceps papuanus | reverse complement strand
CCTTGCTCCTTCTTATCCCCAAAATAGGAGTGTAATGTTGGAATCTTCTGTCTGCTTTGTTTCCTTTGCCTGCTCATTTTGCCACTCAATGATTTGACTTTTGGGCTTTTTGCCACAGTAGGACTCTGCCACCAGACAGGGGAGTTTTTGTCCCAAACGCTGGGGTTTTCTCAGCTGCCGGAGGTATTAGATGGGTGCCCTCTCTGAGGTCTCCACACTCTCTGGCAAGCTGGACACACACCCCAGGACCTCCACCCTAGACTGCAATCCAGATACAAGCAGGTTAAAACAAGAGCGATTACCCCTCAGACTGGTGCTTGGTCCCCCTACACTCTGCAGGCCAGGAGCTGAAGCCACCTCGTGGCGCTGGCAGGCTGGTTTCTCGGCCCGGGGTAAAAGCCACGCACTCCCACTTACTGGGTCCCAAAGTCCAGACTGCACTGGCCTCTCACCTTGTCCTTCGCATCTATGTGTTGATAAATCTGGAATCGGCCACAGCTGCTGCTGATGTGGAGTCCCTCTGGCAGGCGGCTGGTCAGGCCCGCCCTGGGGCTAAAGCCTTGGCATGGTGCTGCGCTGGCTCGCAGAGCGTTGCGCTGGCCGATTCCTGCCAGCCTGCCGGGCTGTTCTCAGTGGGAGGTTAGCTTCTCTGTGTCATTTTGTGGGTTCTGCAGCTCCAAAGTTTGTTTAGAGTCCCCTTTTTACATGGATTGGGGAGGGTGGAAGCTGGAGCCGTGGGAGGGTTGTGCTTCTACTCCTCCATCTTGGCTCTGCCCCCCCCGTCGATTGATCAGTTTCTACATCAAAGGATCAGAGGACTTGAAATATGATATCCTGGAGGACAAAAGAGTTAGGATTATAATCAAGAATCACCTATCCAGAAAAACTGAGTATAATCCTCCAAGGGGAAAAATGGATATTCAGTTAAATAAAGGGCTTTCAAGCATTGCTGATGAAAAGACCATAGCTGAATAGAAAATCTGACTTTCAAATACATGACTCAAAAGAAGCATAAAAAGGTCAGCTGGAAAAAGAAAGCATAAGGGATTCAACAAGGTTAAACTGTTTACATTTCTACATGGGAAAATGATACTTGTGACTCCCCAAAATTTTCTCATTATTAGGGCAGTTAGAAGGAATATACACAGACAGAAAGCAGGGCTGTGAGTTGAATGTGATGGTATGACTATGTTAAAAAAAATAAAATTAAGGGATGAGAAAGAAGAATGCACTGGGAGATGGGGAAAGGGAGACATAAGGGTAAATTAACTGATATAAAGAGGCCCAAAAGAGATTTTATAGTGAATGGGGAAATGGTGAAGGGGAGCACATGAACCATACTCTTATCAGAATTGGCTCAACAAAGGAATAATATACACATTCAGATGGGTGTAGAAATCTATCTGACCATATAGGAAAGTAGGATCGGAAGAGGATAAGAGAAAGGGGTAGGGGTAGAGAATGGCATTGATAGAAGGGAGTGCACTTTGGGGGAGGTAAAAGTCAGAAGCAGGACACTTTTGAGAATGGACAGGGTAAAAAAAGAGAGAGAATAGGCTAAATGGGGGAAAATAGGATGGAGGGAAATATATAGTTGGTAATCATTACTGTGAGAAAAAAAATTTACAGTGACTTTCTCTGATAAAGATTTCATTCCTCAAACATAGAACACTGAATCAAATTTATAGAAATAAAAGCTATTACTCAATTGACAAATGGTCAAAGGATATGAACAAGCATTTGTCAGACAAAGTAATCAAAGTTATCTATAGTCATATGAAAAAGTGCTCTGAATCACTATTAATTAGAGAAATGCAAATTAAAACAACTCTAGGTTACCACCACACACCTATCAAATTGGCTAATAGGACAGAAAAGTAAAATGACAAATGTTGGAGGGGATGTGGGAAAATTAAAACACTAATGTACTATTGGTGAAGTTGTATGTTGATTCAGCCATTTGGGAAAGCAAATTAGAACTATGTCTGAAGGGCTATAAAATCATGCATGCCTTTTGACCAAGCAATATCACAACTAGGTCTGTATCTCAAAGAGATTTTAAAAAATAAAGGAAAAGGTCCTATGTATACAAAAATATTTATAGCAGTTCTTTTAGTGTTGGCAAAGAATTGGAAGTAGTGGTATTAAATGATTGTGAAGGAATACTATCATGCTTTAAGAAATGACTAGCAACATGCTCTCAGAAAAATATGAAAAGACTTACATGAACTGATGCAAATTGAAATGAGCAGAACCAGGAGAACATAGTACAAAGTACTATGCAATATTGTATAATTATTTACTGTGAATAACTTAGCTATTCTCAGCAATATAATGATCCAAGACAATTCTGAAAGACTTATGGTGAAAGATGCTATCCATCTCCAGAGAAAGAACTGTTAGAGCTTGAATGCAAATCGAAGATTCTTTTTCTTTACTTTTCTTGGGGGCTTTATCTCTGTTTTCTTTCACAGCATGACTCACATGGAAATGTGTTTTGCATGACTCCACAAGTATAACATATGTCAAATTGTTTGCCTTCTCAGTGGGGAATAGGGGACAGGAGGAAAGGGACAGAGAGAATTTGGAACTCAACATTTGAAAGAAAAAAAGGTTAAAATTGCTTTTACATGTAATGGGGGAAAATAAAATATTAAATGACCAAAAAAAAAGCAGAGACTGTCTTGATTTTTAATTAGCACCTCTAGTGCTTAGCACAGCACTTAGTACACAGTAAACACTTAATAAATGCTTTCCCACTCATTCATCTATCCATTCATTCATTTCCCCCGTTATTGGTATTCTCTGCCTCTTCAAATAACCCTGTCATTATTTATCTGTATATATGCTGTATTGTACCTCCTAATCCCCAGTAAAATGCAGATTCCTTGAGAACTTACAATGATGTCTTTTAATCCCTTGAATTTAGCATAGTACCTGAAACATAGTAGGTATTTAATAAATGCTTTTTTGAGGTGAGACTTAGAATTAGATTTGGGGGGGCAGGGGGCATCTCAGTAACTAATCCCTTTTGGAATCCAAAATAGCAAACCTTATAAGAAAATCTAACCTTCAATGAAGGTTATTTGGGATGTTTGCAATTGATTTGCAAAGGCTACACTGATGAGTCATTGAATACAATACAATACAACATACATTTATTAAGTAAGCATTTGCTGTGAACAGAGATCATTGTGCTCTATGCTAGGGGAAATGCAAAGTTTAAATAAGGTGCGATCCCTGTTCTCAAAGAGTTTATTGCCTGGGAGGGTGATAAGATATCAGTACGACTAGCTGTATATATAATAAGTGATAATTGCATCAGGCTGCTTTTAAAATGTGCTGAGCAAGATTTGAAGGGTAAAATCACTACCATTCTGGGAATAAGAAAAAGGCTTCTTGGAGGAGGTGGCATTGGAGCTGACATTAAAAGAACAGGTAGTAATGTTTCTGGAATTCAACATTGTCTGGAATTAAAGAGGTCATAGTCTTAGCACTGGACCTGGAGTCAGTAAGACCTGAGTTCAAATCCTGCCTCAGATACTTACTAGATGTGTGAACCTGGACAAGTCACTTAGTCTCTTATCTGCCTTAGCTTCCTTACCTGTAAAATGGGAATAATGATAACACCTACATCCCAGGGTTGTTGTGAGGATAAATGAGATAATATTTGTAAAGTGCTATATAAATGTTAATTAGTAGTAGTTGTAATAGTGATGCATTTTAAGAAGGAGTTTGATAAATGAAAACATATCTAAGAGAGGAAAACCAGTTTGGTGAGGAGACTGAAAGCAATACCATTTGAAAATCAATTAAAGAAAGTCCAAAAGATAGAAAACAGAAGGCAGAAATAAGGAACACCTTCAGTATATGTATGCCTATCATGTGGAAGAGAGATTGGAAATTCTGATTGGCTCCCGGGGTAAGAACTAGGGCCAATGGATGAAAGAGATGGATGGACAAACAATGGAAGAGCAATGGAGGGGAGACCAATGCAGAAGAAAAGCAGCTGTCAACTCAATGTCAAAGCAAAAATCTTAACGCACGGTCCTACCCACAATTCACAGGCTTCCTGAGGAGATGGGGAATTGCCCATCACTGCTTATTGTCAAGCAAAGGCTAGAATGTGGTAGAGGAGATTCTTGTCCAGATATAGGCTGGTCTAGATGGCCTTTCTGGCCCCTTACAACTCTGAGATACTGTGATTCTACATTAGAGGACGGTGGGAGGGAGACTACATACACACTTGGAATGTTAAGGAACAATTAGAAGAAACAAAAACAATGTGTTTAAGACCTGGTGGGCAGGCAGATATGGCAATCATCTATACAATGAGAATCCTCCCAGTTTCCCCAAATATCTCTGCTACAGGCTGACTAATGACTCAGATTACACAATTAGAGATTGATTCCTTTGACTAAATATTGTTGTTACCTTTTAATATGCAAATACCCCCAATTTTGAGGTAAAACTCTATAGTCATTTATGCCTTAGTGTGAATGAGTTTATAAAATTCTTTCCTTGGAACTAGTTTTAGTAGTAAGTGGATTCTAGAATAACTGAGCCCTGTGGGGTGAAGGTGGGAAGGGTGGGTTGGGAGGGGGTGGTGTAGGATGCTAGGATTTCTCATATTTGAAAACAGTGGATGGCATCGCTATAGCACATTTGCAGTTGTTCCTTGACAACGACCCCACGACATATGTAGTACAAGTTTTATTACTCTGATTTCACAGACGAGGACAGAGACTTAGGGTCATTAAGGGACTCAACCCTGGACACACAGCTAGAAAGTATCAGAACCAGGCTTCAAACTCAGACCTTCAAACATCAAATCCAGAAAAGTTTCTGCTGCACTGTACTAAGCACAAACATCCCCTACTTCCCAATTTTCCCCCCAAGGACTGACCCTAGAAAGGAATGAAAGGGAAATTTTTGTCACAGTTCTGATCAAAAAACAGAAGTTCTAACTTTTTCACTCTTCTTTGGATATTGTTCTCTTTGCCCATATCTCTGGATACTGTCATTCCTTCTCGTCAACAAAAAGTACCAGACCTGAGAAGATAATCTCACTACCTCCTCTTCTCCCTGTCTTGTCTCATTCAAAATTGGCAGTTCCTCTTCCCCTCTCTCCCCCACATTGTTTCTCTCTTCCTATAAAGCTTCCTGTGACACTTCATACAAAGAGCCCCGTACACAAATCAATTGCAATCAATTGTATTTCTCTCTTAATGTTAAGACTGTAAAGGAAAACGCGCTAGTGTCAAACACCCTGTTTTGATACTAAATCAACTCCCCATAGTTGCCAGAATTTCTGCACAAATTGAGCAGGGTTTTCAGGAGACCAAGCTTACCAGCATAAATTCCAGGTTTGAAGGGACTGTCTAGTTGTATTAGGGAAAATAGCTGTTTCGCTGACTTGGTTTTCTGGGACACAGTTTTGACTCCCACTTCAGGTCATGAGGAGATGATACAGCATGTTCTCTGTCACCTGTTCTCTGATCATACAGTCTGTTCTCTGTTAAAGAACTCACCTGTTCTTTAGCATAGCATAGGACCCGAGCTATAATTAGGCATTTTTTTAACCCGGGTCAAGTACCACACAAATGATTCCCAGGGCAAGTAGCACATAGTACATGCTCAGTGAAGGAAGGAGAGAGGACATCACCTTACAAAGGGCAAAGGAGGAAAGACAGAAATATGGAATGAAGAGAGTAGAAGAAGAATATGCAAAAGCTTGGAAAGAATTCACCTCGGCCATCTGGTAACTTCCTATTTTAATTAATTATCTTTGATAACTAGGTCCTAAGTTCTGTTTTTTGTTTTGTTTTTTCTATGATGCTGAAGATTGTGAAGGTTGTCAGCATCCTCTAAATTTGGTACCCAGGTAGAAAGTCCTATTCACCTTATCCTGGTTAAAGCTTTTCATGAGATCATGAGATTCAAAACAGGAAGGGGCCTTCCAGGTCATCAAGTAGAACTCCTTCATTTTACATATGAGGAAACTGAGTCCTGGAAAGGGGAAGTGATTTGCCCAATGGTGATGAACTCTAGCCTAGCTCTCTTGAATCAAATCCAAGCTAAAAAGGCCAGGTCAGTTTCATTTTCTTGATATAATATAATAATTCGCATTTCTGTAACACCTACTACTTATAAAATGTTTTGTAATAGCAGCATTTATAAAATATTCTCATAACAACCCTGGGGAGGAGTACAATTACTACAGTCTCCATTTTACAGATCAAGTTCAGGTCTTGGACGTAACTTACCCAAGGTCACAAATAGTAGGTAGCAAGGACAGGGGTGAAAGTTGTCTCTCCTGACTATCTAGGTTCTAAATTTTTTCACTTATATCACATTATCTCTAGTGACTCCTGTAGCCCTCCCTCTGCACTTAAAGAGGACTAACGGATGATAGTCTCAGGAATTATGATTGAGAGCACCTCCCTTGAGAAGGGGATTCTGGAGAGATTCAAATCCAGAGTTCTAACTCCAAATCCATGTCTCCATCATGTCTCAGTGCTTCTTGGATCACACTGATAGTCACACACTTCTTAATTCTACCTAAGTCAGGCTGGAGAAAAGCTTCACTCAACCAAACAGCACTGTAAACCCATAGGACACAATATAGCCCTATCTTGAATTCTGTCTTGAACTAACTGTTCTCTGTGTTTCTTATATGTGAGTTTTGACTCCTCAGTTAGACTGTCAGATCTCCTCTTCAAGGTCTAGTAGTGAGTAACGTGAAGAAACTGGAGTTGGAAGACGTGGATTTAAACCTCATCTCTGACACTTAGTAAGTGTGTAAAACTGGGCAAGTCATTTAACCTCTGTAAGACTCAGTTTCCCCATCTGTTAAATTAAGGGGTTAGACTCAAAGGCATCTGAGGTCCTTTTCAGTTCTCATTCTATAATCATATGACCTTTAGGGTTTTTTCTGGCTCTGAATCTATGACTCTGTGATCCTAAGTGTATTTAAATGCCTTTTAGCTCTCATGGGAAGGACTGTCCTATCTGCTCCCCCAGGCTCCCATTGTGGAGTACCTCAGTACCATGAATGAAAATTCATTTAAAAGTGTTGTCTACTTTCAAGGCAAGGGAGAAGGGGAAAGGCAAACTATGCCAGTTTTCCTACTAATAAATAGCAGAAAAATGCTAGCTCTTGAGATAACAGTAATTTAGTTTGACTTGGGCAAGGTCTTACACGTCTGTGAAGTGTGCAGAGCTTTGAGTTACAATCTGGAGTACAGACACTTTGGGTTCTAGTCCTGATCTTACAGCTTGCTAACTCTGAGACCCTGAACAAATGAGCTAATCTGTCAATACTTCTGTTTCACCTTGAATATAGAAGAGAATTCATAAGGTTTGAAGGGCCTGCAGATATACCAGTACTGCAATGACCACATTATGTCACAATGACAATTCCCTTACTGCCCTAGATCAGAGAGGCAACATGAAGCAGAGAAGTTAAAAGATCTGGGTTCAGATCTGGGTTCTGACACTACTAGCTCTAAATTGCTATTATTCCTTCCCACCCAACTCTTCATGACCCCATTTTGGATTGGCTTGGCAAAGATACTGGAGTGGTTTGCCATTTCCTTCTCCAACTCATTTTCCAGATGAGGAAACTGAGGCACACAGGGTAAAGTGATTTACCCAAGGTAACATAGCTAGTAAGTGTCTGAGGTCAGATTTTCACTCAGATCTATCTGGCTCCAGGCCTGGCATTCAATCCACTCTACCACCTACCTGTGAGACCTGTGGGCAAGTCATTTCACCCCTCTAAGGTTCAATTTCATCATCTGTAAAATGGGTATAATAATACTTGCACAACCAATTTCACAATGTCCTTGTGAGGATAGTACTTTATAAACCTGTAAGTGCTGTAAGAAATGTGAAATTTTATGATGCATGATGGCACTGTGTTTATTATCCTCCTTGTCAGCTAGTTATACTCCTTGGATTGCCCAGATCATAATTCAATTTGTGACATTTCTTGCAGTTGTGTCCACTTAGCCAGAGTGAGCTGAGATAACTGTAATTCAGTCAGAAGGAAAATTCCCTTTTAAAGCTGAGCTTTTTTACATTAGCTAAACAGGCTGCAGCAAGGAAGAACAATTAGAAAATTTACATTTCAACTGAGAAAGAAAATTATGTGCTACTTAAGTCAGACTTTATGTCCTGATTATAAAAATCAGGAATAATAAAATACCATCTGAACCTGTGTCCCTTTTGAGAAAGAGTTGTGTTCACCTTTTGAAAACACCTGTGGAAGTGCAAGAGCATTATTATTTACTTACACACTTGAATGAAAGTATATGAATTTAGTTCAAACACTTTCCAAGTTTAAGAGAAAAGCATAAATAAAATCCTAGTTAATGAACTTTGTAACTGTTCTTACCTCTTTCTGACCTTATCCTGGTTTGCCTTTTGCCCTAATGGCTACCCAGTGACACAGTGAAGAATGGTAAAGAATACAGTCACCCTGGCACTTTGTCTATAGATTAACATTAGCAGATGTCACAGAGCTAGAAGGAACCTGAAAAGTCATCTTTCCCAACCTCCAAACAAATGAGGCTGAGAGAAATTAAATAACTGGTCCAAGGTCATCACTAATTTGAATAGAAGGATTTTCTTTATATTATTTTTTTCTTAGAATGACTTATGATCGCATTGGCTAGATAGATCTTACTGAGTCTTTTTAGCTGTTAAAACTTAAAACTGCACTAAGACATTTATAGCACACTGTATAACACTTTTAATAAACCCTTCATATCTCATCTCAACCCTCAAGGCTAAAGTAGGTTCTACAAGCATTATTATCCTGATTTTACAGATGAAGGAAAAATGGTTAGAAAGGTAAGCAAGTAAATGCTGGAGATTGGATTTCCATGAAATCCATTTCAATTCAACAAATATTTTTAAATATTAATTAATGTATTTATTTTAGTTTTCAACATTCACTTCCATAAGATTTTGAGTTACAAATTTTCTACCCCCACCCAAGATGGAATGCAATCTGACATAGTCTCCACATATACATTAATATTAAACGTATTTTCATATTAGTCATGTTGTAAAGAAGAATTAGAACCAATGGGAGGAACCACAAGAAAGAAAAAAAAAGAGAGAGATAGAGAGAGAGAGCAAAGAGTATGCTTCAATCTACATTCAGACGCCATGGTTCTTTTTCTGGATGCGGGCAGCATTTTCTATGAGTCTTTCAGAGTTGTCTTAAAGGATCAACAAATATTTATCAAGTACCCACTGTTTATCAGGCATTGACCTTAGGTCCAATACTCCATTCACTAAACGCCTTCTTAAGTTCACAAATAGATAACTCATTACAATACTTAGCACACTGTGTGGCATACAGTAGGAGCTTAATAAATGCTTATTGGTGAATTGATATAGTAGGTGCTTAATAAATGTTTTCGCTGTGGCCCTATCTGAACAGTGGCAACATGCTGCAGCAGAATGAACAATAGATCAGGAATGAGAAAGTCTGAGTTCGAATCTAGGCTCTGCTAAGATTGTCACTTCCTCTCTGGGACCTTGGTCATCTATATACAGGGCTTATACTTTTTCCACTGGTGATCCCTAAGCAGTGATTCTTAAACTGACACTCTATGGGGTTGTGACCCACAATTTAAGAGGCACTGGAATTAAAATGAAGAAGTTGGACTATCTGATAGTTACCTTATAAATTATAATAATATCTGATACATCCTTTTAAACTCCTCAGGGTTTGGTGGCAGATGAAGATATGGGACACTTGCTCTTTGCAAAGTTTTCCCACTATTTCCTGAGAAAACAGCAAACAAGGCCGTCAGCACAGGGAGGGCGAGAAGCCAGCCAAGATTGAGGGCAAAATTGTAACTCATTGGCATAGCACATATTTTTCCAATATAAAAGCAAATGGAGTATCTGTAAATAAATTGACTATATAAAAGTGTCCATTTATATTACTCCTCACCTTTCCAAGGGGAAAACACACACTCACACAAAGGTTTCTTTGCACAGCCTTAGTATAAAAATATCATTTCTTCAGGGTAATTTTATAGCACCAACAGCAGTCCATATCTATTTAAAATACATCCACAGCACCACATCCAGACCCTCTTCCACAAATGATTTGGTAACTAGCATCAGACCAACTGCAAAAGCAGCTGCCACGTAATTACAACCTCTCATCACACGTATGGGGAAACAAGTTGTGGCGTATGAGAAAGGTCTGCAAAAATAGGTGTCAGACCTTAACTAATAGTGATTGTCCTTCCATTCTACTGTAATTTACATTTAATTCACACATTTCATTTCCATTTAAAATATGATTACAGTGTTTTGAAGCACATCTCACCTGTCCCCTCGAATTACAGGGTAATGAAAGTAACAGAAAGCAGCAGGCACTGGGAAGGCTGCTGAAGGCCTTGGTTGCCGGGGGTTGCTCCCACGAGCTGCCTTCCCTGGGCCTGAAGGGGGGACTTCTTTAGAGTATCAGGGGAAATGGTTGAGGTAGAAGGTGACAATAATAGGAGATACAAAAGGGTCATGGGAAGAAAACAGGGAATCCATCCAATAAGAAATGTTGTATGGGGGCAGCCAGGTAGCACAGCGAGTAAAAGCACCAGCTCCAGTGTTGGGATGACCTGGGGATCGAATCCGGGCTCAGACACTTAGCACCCACCCAGAAACACCTGGCCGTGTAACCTTGAGCAAGTTACTTAACCCCAATTGCTTTAAAAAAAAATGTAGTATGGGGGTGGTGGGATGGACCCCCAGCACATTTAGATGCCAAGGAACTAGATTCATCTGCTGATTCTGTTATTGTATGACCTTGGCCAAGTTTCCTCAGTCCTCTGAGTTTCAACTCCTTCTGAAATAGGAAATTTGACTCTTTCATCTCTAGAACCCTTTCCAGAACCCTTCTAGAACCCTTCTTTCTGCCTACATCTGAAGTACCATGTTCATTTCTGGGCACCATGGTATAAGAAGAACATTGATTAGCTGGAGAGGATCCAGAAGAAGGGAACCAAGGCTATAAAGGGAATGTGAGGTTTGACATGAGAGGACTGGCAGAAGGAACTAGGAATGTTTTGCCTACAGAACACTCAGTAAAGGCATGATGTGTATATTCAAGTATTTGAAGGGATGTCACATAAAAAAAGATTTATTCTATCTGGCCATAGAAGAAAGAACCAAAAACGATGGGTACAAGTTATAAAGAGACAGATTCTTACCTTGATACAAGTAAAAACTTCCTAACAATAACAGCTTCCCCAAAGTGGAAAGAGCTGCTTCTGGAAGAGGGTTCCTTGTTTACAATAATAATAAGAATAATAAAGATAGTAGCTGACATTTTAGTACCTACAACGTGACAGGCATTGTGCTAAGTGCTTTTAATTATTATCTCGTTTGATCCTTACAAAATCCCTGGGAAGCAGATGCAATTATTACCCCCATTTTTAATAATAATTAAGTAGATAGGTAGATATACAGATAGATGAAGTTAATAGCTAGCAGTTATTTAACACTTTAAGGTTTGCAAATCCCTATATATGCCTTCTCAGTTGATCCCCACAACCCAGTGAGATAGGCACTGTTATTATCCCCATTTTATAGAATAATAAATTAGTAATAAAAATAAAGATTATAGTTAACAACTACTTAACATATTAAGGTTTGCAAAGCCCCGTACATGTCATCTCAGTTGTAAGACAGATGCTATTATTTTCCTTTTTACAGATGAGGAAACTGAGATATAGAGTGACTTGTCCAGAGTCACACAGCTAAGAAATGTCCAAGGCAGGATTTGAATGAGATTCTCCTGACTCAAGTGGGCTGGATGGATACTTGTTATGTATATGGTGGCAAGGATTCTTTTGGTATTACAGAATGGGTTAAGTAGATGCTGAGTATCCTTCACCCTCTAAAGTTTTGTGATTCTATGATTATATCCTAAGTGGAATAATAACTACAGTTCAGATTTACAGAGTACACTTTCTCCACAATAACCACAGAAAGTATTAAAGTTTTACAGATGATAAAGCGCTGTGACTTGCCCAGGGTCACACAACTGTCAAGTGTCAGAGACAGGATTTGAATTCATCTTCCACACCATACTGCCTTCCTATTTTTGCAATGCCTCAGGTTCGTCTCTTGCCTTGGTGGGATGTGTTTAACCTATCGATTGGTTTGGAACTTGGAGGGAAGAATCAATAAACTCTGCAGGGCCCAGGTGCCTGTTGAGTCTGAGATCTGATTTTGCCACAGCTGGAGGCTGAGTGAGGAATACCAAGACTTAAATGAAAGATTCATTAAATCATGTACCAAAGAGGTGATGGATAGAATCCAAACACAGTATATATTACACCCATTAATATTAAGATTTCTCAGTTTCTGACCCAGTAACTCTCAGGGCTTTCTATGTAGTCACCTGAAAAGCCTATCTTAGGTCTAATTTAAGTGCCACACAACTAAGTAAATATCTAAAGAAGAATTTGAACTCAGGTCTTCTTGCCTCCAAGTCTAGCATTCAATCCATTGAAGTCCTTTAGGTATTTCAGAAACAAAGCTCCCTGTCAGGGAACCCTAACTCTACCTTCTTGCAAAGACTGCCTTAGAGAGAATTTCAAGTGTATAAGCAGATTTAGGGATTTTATTTTTCTGTGATGATGGAGTGTATGGGATGTTCAGGGAGGACTAGCACCTCTGGGTCAGGGATTGCTGAGCCCTTCTCAGGGCTGCTCATAAACCTTTAGTGTCCACCTGTCACCCAACTCTTACCTTTGGCTTCAAGAATCTGTAGGATGTCATGACAGTAAAACCATCTCAGCAGACAGGTAAACCAGGCTGATAGTAACCAATGAGCCTCAAATCCATTGGTGAGTTAAGGGGCTGTCTACACCAAACATGTGAAGACTTCCCACGGTGGAATGGGGGGATGAGGACAATTTGTTCCAATAGCCATGAAGGCAGCTGAAGCAGAATTTGGTCAGACGTAAAAGACACCAAGGTCATCCACTGCCTCCAGAGCTATTGTTAGTCATCTTGACTTTTATTTTGTCACTGGGCTTTGAGGACTCTGAAAGAAAGTGAGGCTTACAACTTTGTGCAACTTTGCCTCACTTAAATCCAATCCAAAAGCAAGTCAAGACATCACCTGTGAGATCATTGGTTATCTTCAAAAAACAAAACACAAATAATAAAAATAATGATGATGCCTAGAAGGGGTTCTAAAGCCTCTCAGAAGAGCATTGCCCACTATGAACATGAAATGCAAATCTGATTAAGAAGTTTCCCTCTCACACCTTACATGTTCTTTAACTCTCATTTAGCTTAATTTATTCACTGCCCCAACTAGGAATATTTTCACCTTGGGGAAAAGCAGTTGAGTAGAAGTTAGAGGAGGTCAGTGAGTCATGATAGTACATAGGAGGTCCAGTCAAGGGTACAGCCATGTTAGGATGGGGAGTAAACTGACCCTGGATGGCAAGGGGATTGAGAAGATGGACCCCAGGAGAGGACTCCAACATTGACAAGACCTGGGAGGAGAAGGAAATGATTGCCCTACACCCTATGGTAAAATAGGTTATGGGAAGAAACTCAAGGAAAGCAGACACACCCCTTCACCCCTATACCTGTTCCCAGGGGCAAAAATTCATTCTTCCCCTCTTAGATACAACACTACCCTTATCTCACACAACTTCCCTCTGTGGACACTGTACCCCAGTCAGGTTAGTGCATGTGCGTATTTCTATGGCTGTGTCTGTGGGTATATGTACAAATAAATGATTTTCAGACTTGGATATTCTTTCTACATATTCAATGCTTCCTTCTTTCTTTGATTTTGATTGCATCATTACCTGTCCTTGTACTCAGAATATTGTGTACCCTCCTCCCCATAAATCTGGATCTTTTGAAATCTCTCCATACTTTAATGCTACCTTCTCCAAAAAAAACCTTCTCTGATTCCTCTAAGAAGAAGCAGTCTGCTTCATCTGACCTCACGGAGTCCTCCAAACCTTTTTAAAAATAAGTCTTGTGCTAGAATAGAACAAAGAGATGATTTTGTGCTTGGAGTAAAAAATAAAATAAAATCCCTGCCTTCCCTCTAATAGCATTGTAAGCTTGGAAAAGTGTATTTTATATATTTTTAAATATTTTTTCTTGATCTCTCAGCTTTGGGTTCCTGGGTAAAGTTCCTCACTTGCCTGCTCCCTCCCCAACTTCTACCCCATACAACTCCTTTTTTCATGTGCTATAATCAATATAAAGTTTTTGCAAGCATTGTGTTGAGCTAGAAAGTGCACAGGGCTTGAAACAAGGACTTGGGCATGAGTCTGGGTTCTTTCATTTGTTAGTTAGCTATATGACTAGGGGAAAGTGTAGACCAGACATATCAATCTTGCTGGCTACTTAATTTCCAAGGGTGGCCTGATCAATTTAAAATGTAATTGGGAAATGTTTCACAAAATAAATAAAAATAAAATATAATATAGATAATGTTAATTTGTCATTTTTTTAGGTTAAAATGTGGCCTACAGGAATCTATTTCTATTTTAATTTGATGCCACTGGTGTAGACAATCTCAGAGGGGCCCTGCAGTTCCAAAGTCCTTATATTTATACTACTTGAGAGTACTGTTAAGGGGAAAGAGTTTTGTAAACCTTAAAGTGATAAAAAAAAAAGATTCTTGTTATCATCGTATGGTCATTAAATATCACAGACCCTCATCACCTCATGGGCTTGTGAAATAACCTATTGGATGGCCTCTCTCCCCACCCATTCTACTCCTCATTCAGCAAACTGACCTCCTTAAAATCAAGGTCTGACCATGTCACTCCTCTATTCAGTAAAAACCTAGTGCTTCCCTATTTAGGACTAGGATGAAATATAAAATCACTTGTTTGGTTTTTAAAGTACTTTATAACCTCGTCACGTCCTACCTTCCGATCTTCTTATACCTTACTCCCCATCACTTTCTATGAGAGTCAATGACACTGGTTTCCTTGTTATTTTTCACACAGAACATTCCATATCATGATTCAGAACATTTTCTTTGGCTATCCCCCATGCCTGAAATTCTTTCCTTGTTTCTGTGTCCTGTCTTACCTGGCTCCCTTCAGTTTTCAGCTAAAATCCCACCTTCAACAGGAAGTCCTTAGATTCTTATCCCTTCCCTCTAAGAGTACCATCAATTTATTCTGTAATATATCTTGTTTGTTGTTGTTTGTCCTTGGTTTCTGAAAAGGACCAGAGACATCACAAATGATGTCATGAATTGGAGTTAAATGAGAAAGAGTTGCACAAAGTCATCCGTCTCTCTCTCTCCCTGAGTCACTGAAGTCTAGTGGCAAGACAAAAGTCAGGATGATTGTTGATGGCCCAGGATGCAGTGGATGACCTTGGCTTCTTTGATGTCTGACCAAGCTCTAGGCGCTCCACAGCATCTGCTTCAGAAACCTTCATGACTGTTGGAATAACTTGCTCTGGTCCACCCATTCTTCAGGGGAAAGTCTTCACATACATGGGGTAGACATCCCCCTAGCTCATCAATTGTTTTAAGGCCCCTTGGTTATCTTCAATCTGGTTTAGCCAATCTGTTGAGACAGGAAAGAGTTGGGTGAAGGTAGATATCGAAAGTGGATGAACAGCCCTGAAGAGTTCAGCAAACCCTCACAGGAGAGGGGTAGTCCTCCTGAACACCCCTATGTCCCAGGCAGGGTGTTTGTGCATAGTTGTTTGTATGTTGTATCCCCTCATTCAGCAGAATACTGGTAAACATTTAACAACTGATTTTCCCACCACCCCCCAAGAAATGTATGAGCAACACACTATCTGCATTACTAAGATTTTCACTGTCACTTTCTCAAGTCCAAATGATCAATAAAACAATAAATCTGGCGATTATTTGTAGCATTTGCTACCAATGTGTTCATACTGAAAATTGACCATTTAGCTCTCACAGACTGGCATAAGCTGGCTCCAGAACAACCCTATCCCTATAGACTATGAGCTCCCTGAAAGAAATATTTTTTTCCCTTTCTTTATATCTCTAGCAATTAGCACGGTGACCAGCATACAGTTGGCACTTAATAACTGCTTGTTGAGATATTTAGGATCATAGCATCTGGGGCTAGAAGAGAAACATCTGGTACAACATCTCATTATTCTGATGAAGAATCTCCAATGCAATGTAAACTTCTCGAGAACAGAGATCATTTCATTCTTTGTATTTGAATCCCCACACAGTACTTGGCACTTAATAATTAATAATAATAAAGCTTGCTGCTTGATTGAAACTGAAACCTAGAGAAATGAAGCAACTTGTTGGGGGGGGGGAGGTCATACTGGAAGTAAACAATATAGCAATAAAGCATCGTCTTCAACTCCGGATCTAGTGGTCTGTCTTCATTTCTCTCCACGATATAATCCTAAATCTTCTCCTCCCCTCCCTCCCAGATTTCTCTACATTGCTCCAGAAACCTCTCCACCATGGAAGATCGCTCTTGTTTGCCCTGTACTTCACATACTGGCAGTACCCTCCATCACTGTGGCCCCTCACTCTGATTGGCTCCTCCCAGAGTCTTCTTAAATCCAAGGTAATCCTTGTCTTCCTTCCTCACCAAGTTTCACTCTTGACTCTTTTCCTAGACTTTCCCTACAATGCCCCTGAGTCAAGTGCCCTCATCCCCACCCACCACAGATACTTTTCTAGATTCCTTTTATGTTTTGTTTTCAGCCATTAGAACAAAAGCTCCTTGAGGACAGGAGCGGTCCCTTTTTTCTGCTTCAATTTGTAGTCCTAGCACAATGCCAGGCACATAGTAAGCTCTCAGTGAATATTTGTTGACTTGACTCCTTTCCATTCTTCCCCAAATGCATGTGAATATGGCAGCCTCCTAGATTATGAATTTCATGAGGGCAGGGACCACAATGGATTTACCTTCGTATATCACAAAGCACTTGGCACATAGCAGCCTCTTGACAAATAAATGATGGTGGTATAAATGAGTCACTTGGTTCACCCATTTCTCTCACCCCTTCATTGACATCTCCCCCTTTCTGCTTCCTTATTCATTAGAAGAGCCAATTCACAGAAACACAAAGAGACCCCTCTGAAAAGAGAGCAATAAGAAAAGGGATTTGACACATCCAAAGACGCATTTAAAAAGGGGATTTTTCTTCTGCAGGGAGGACAGTGTGAGGAGATCAAGCAAGAAGGGGCAGACAAGGGGGCCCAGTGAGTTCCGAAGAGTCAGCTTTTTCCCTGCCTGGCCCCCCAGTTCATAGGTAGAGCAGTGTAGCAAAGGTCATAGCACGGAACACTGCACCTTATTAACTCACAGGGAGAAGGTTATTAGGCACCAGGCATTTGGTTTTATGCTCCAGTGAGATTGGGCCAAAATTCATTTTCCAAGAATTATTGCATACAAGAAGTGGAAGCTAGGGAAGGGATGGGATGGGAAGGGGCAGGTGCATGACACACCTGTTGTACAGCTTCATTAAATATAATATTGCTTCTTTTGAGCTCTGAGCTTGAAAATTAAAAAAAAAAACCCAGCCCTTTCAGATCACTTGCCCAGCTTCTCTCCCTCCAGGAACTCCATCATGCTCGACTTCTCCTAGGGGTTTGCCCTAATCACTGGAGTACTTCTAGCATTGCCCTCCCTCAGGCATCTCCACTTCAGAACGAAGTCTGAAGACAGATGAGACTCCCAAGCGCCTCTCTTTCTCCCTCCCTATTTACTTAGGTAGCTCTTTCATTTCTGTTAAAGAGGAAGAAAGGGAAAATCACCACTCTGGGACAGATTTGTTTCCCATCTGGGCTGTCTTATGGCCATGCTTGAGAGCCACCCAAATCCCAGAAGACAACAGCGCCTGAAGGCCACTGTGAGTTAGCAGAGATGACTTCTTCAAGCCATAGTTGAGAGAGTGGAGTTTGGGTGCGTCTTTTTTCCTTCTCTCAGCCCCATAAACATTTGAGCTATTTGGGAGTGTTATTTTCCCCTTTAGGACAATGTGCTCCAGTTTGGGTTCTTTTTGCTTTGTTTACTCAATAATTGGTACAGCAAGAGGGATGCACCTGTTCTGCGGGCCCATTAGACACAGAATTGCTTCTCTCCAGAGCTGAGGCTGAGGCATTCAGGCAAACCAATCCATCAGTTGGCATTCAAATTCACACTGCAGTGGAAGAGAGGGAAGGTTCAGGGGAAGATCAAGATGCAAGCTGCCAGTCAATAACAGAAAATGGGTCTAACATGAGCCTTAGGATTAAAAAGCCTTATAGAACTGGAGAGTTGGAAGAAACCTTAAAGATCATTCTAGCCCTCCCTATACCCCTCACTTTACAGAGAAGGAAAGTGAGGACCAGGAGGTTGTGACTTGCTCAAATCACAGAAGTGGTAAATGTTTGAAGCAAGATTTGAACCCAAGACCTGGGCCTCTGAAAGTAATGTTCTTGCCATGACACAACAAAAGAAATACTAACAGAGAGTCTTTTGTTTGACTATAACCCCAGTATTCTTTCCCCTACTAAATTATGCTTTTTCTAGAATAAGGGGACTGGGATAAGAAAGTCTTAGATTCAAATTCAGCTATAGGCACTGCCTAGCTATGTGATTCTGGGCACTTAACCTCATTTGCCTCAGTTTTTTCAACTGTAAAATAGGGATAATAATATTATCTAACTCACAGGGTTGTTGTGAAAAACAAATGAGATAATATTTGTTATTTTTTTAAAGAAGTGCTTTTCACAATGCCTGACACATAGTAGGCACTTAATACATGCTTACTTCCCTCCCCTCCCTTCCTTTCCCTTCCCTTCCCTCCCTTCCCTTTCTTTCTTATCGGCCCACCCTTTCTGTTCTCACCCTTTCTTGCATATTCAGACTGAAGTATGGTCAGAGATGGAAGGCAGCCACTGCCTCAAAACCCAGAATTGATTTTGAGTAGGAAGGGAAGAAGGAAAAACAAGCCATCTGACAACTTCAGGCAATCCAGGGGAGAGGGAAGGGGGAAGGATGGTGTCTTATCTCAGCTTTGTATCTCTCCTATCACTTAATACCAAAGGTACTTACTGAGTCAGAATCACAGTGTTAGACCCAGATAAGAAGTTAGAGATCAGTAGTCACTAAGTAACAGGCTTGATGGTACCTTGGATATCCTCAAGCCCAACCCCTGCATATTGTAGATAAAGTGATGGCTAAAAAAGATTCCCTCAAGTTAAGTCAGGAAATGACTCCCAAGGTCATATTTAAGGGAGGAATTTGGGAGGGGGGGGGAGAGAATCCACCCCCAACCTACAGAGCCAGAACTTGAACTCAGATCCTCTAATTCCAAATTCGATGTACTTTCAAGAAGGAAGGGAAGAAGGGAGAGAGGAAGGAAGGGAGGAAGGAAGGGAGGAAGGGAGGGAGGAAGGGAGGGAGGAAGGGAGGGAAAAAGGGAGGGAGGAGGGAGGGAGGAAGGAAAGAAGGAAGGAAGGAAGGAAGGAAGGAAGGAAGGAAGGAAGGAAGGAAGGAAGGAAGGAAGGAAGGAAGGAAGGAAGGAACTGCAGGTATAAAAGGAGAGTATTGGGTTATAATACCCCAGGCCTATTCCAACTTTATTCCTATGACTAGACTCCAAGACTTACCCCAGCCTCATCCCCTTCTACCTCACTACAAATGAAGGAGGTCCCAACATCTCTCCCAAGCAAAGATTACTCTCATATCTTTTGAGCTGTTCAAGAAGGTGGGTTTCTACTTTGCTTTTTACCTGAGAAGTCTGGTAACTTTAGTCTAAGCAGACACATATTGACATTTCCCCACCCAATCAATCTTTCCCCATCCTGTTGTTTAGTAAAGGCTGGAAACCTCAGGAACATCCCAAATAAAGGGTGGGGTGGCAATCATTCAGGGTGTAAATTTACCCAAAGGCACTTCTTCCCCCAGTGCAGCAGGTGGAGGAAGCTGGGAGAGGAAGGAGGGTAAATGGGCCGCTTGCTAGGCTGCTGAAGTCTTTTGTTGCCATTGTCAGAGTAAGAGCCCCCATCCAGAACCTGCTCCTGGGGCCCCCGTGACTGACTTTGTCATCTGCTGCCTCTTGGTGCAGGTGTGCGTATTTTAGCTGTAGCTGAAGGAGCCCAGGCATGGAAATCGTTCTCCCTGTGCCCATATATTATCGGTATTTTTTAACATGTCGCTTTCCAAGCAGGTAATGCATTTGCAGAGACAGTGATCTTTCATCGGGAGATTACAGTGATTTGTGTTCTCTGTCTAAATTCCAGCATAAATTTAGGAGCTAGCGAGGCATTGGCTTGTGGCAGGAGCTGCATTTCTGGGATATGGCAGGCTATCTGTGCCGATCTCGGCCTCACAGCCATTTGTCCTGATTAGAGACAGACATGGAAGTCTTTCCTTCAACCTTTTTATTTTTCAAATTGCACTTCCAGTGGGCTCTTTTTGAAAAAGCAATAATAGCAGGCATGTACATAGCACTCTACAATGTACTAAGTGCTGTACAAAGATTATCACATTTGAACCTCATAATCCTATGATATGTGTGACACATAAATATATATACACACATGTATGTGTGTATATATGTAGGTATATAGAATATATATACTCTGTGTGTGTGTGTGTGTGTGTGTGTGTGTGTGTGTGTGTGTGTGTAAAGTTATCCCCAATTTACAGATTAAGGAAATAGAGACTCGGGGAATTTAAGTGACTTGCTCATGGTTACAAAACTAGTGCCAGAAGCAGGATTCGAATTCAATTCATTACAACAAGAATTTATTACAAACTTAACTGTCAATTAAAAAAAATATACAAGGATTTCACATTATCCGAAGTACAAATACACTTGGGAGGAATCCTTAGGAAGGGCTGGCTCTAAGACAAAGCCTCTTCACTGGGGAAGTGTACATGGGGGTGGGTTGAGGAGGGGTTTGGGCGTGGGCAGGGGAGGAGGAGAGGGTGTCATATAGTCCCTTTCTTCCTCTCTTCTAGCCTGAACCATCTTCCCTCCCAGAATATCTTTTCTGGGCAAAGGAGCTAGGGAATCCACTAACACTAAGGTGTAAATTACAAACAAGGCTTAATAGTTTTCCCCTCTCCAGGGGCTCTGCAGTTTTAACAGACCTTAAATAACTTAAGAATACTTGAGGCAAATGAATAAAGTTCTAACTTCTGAATTTTAAACATGAGAACATTTTTTTTTTTTAGAGAAAAGGCATCTTAGAAATTATCCCGGGGGGCAGCTAGGTGGTGCAGTGAAAAGAGCACCAGCCCTGGAGTCAGGACAACTTAAGTTCAAATCCAGCCTCAGATATTTAACACAAAACTAGCCTGTGACCTTGGGCAAGTCACTTAACCCCAACTGCCCTACCTTCCCCCCTCCAAAAAGCAAAAAAAAGAAAGAAAGAAAAGAAATTATCCCATCCCTTCGTTCCCAAATATCACAGGGATTCTAGACATAGATCCAAAAGGCACTTCAGGGACCATCTAGTTTCAGTCCAATCTCTCATTTTATAGATGAGGAAACTGAGGCTGTAGGATGTTATATGACTTTCTCAAGGCCACAGACTGTCCGAGGGCCAAAAACTCCAGAACCAATGTTTTGTTTGTTTATTGTTTGTTTGTTTTCCCCTTTGGGCTCCTAGGGGATCTGAAAATTTTTGGAAAGAGTCACCCAAACCTAGGTGCAAAGCAAAATATAAGCAAATATACCTGGCAGAACCCAATAAACTATAGGCATCCATGGATGAATCAGGACTGAGAACCTTACCTTGAACTGTAGCTCTGCTGCTTACAACTTTGGACAAGTTATTTAACTTCTCTGAGTCTACGTTTGCTCCTCTATAAAATGAAAGCCTTAGGTTTGGACTAGATGCCCTCGAAGGCCCCTTATGGCTCTAAACTCTGGTTCTCCGATCCTAATTATAGCTATTTTTCTTATGTTCCTAGATACTGTTGTGATTACTAAAATACAAATTACTTTAATAGCGTTACTGAACTCACAGTTACATCATATATTTTCTCAATCAGTAATTAATATAATTTTTATCATATGGGAAACAATTTATAATATTTTTTGGAGGAGGGAAGGTAGGGCAATTGGGGTTAAGTGACTTGCCCAAGGTCACACAACTAGTAAGTGTCAAGGATCTGAGACTGGATTTGAACTCAGGTTCCCTTGACTCCAGGGCCCATGCTCTTTCACTGTGCCACCTAGCTGCCCCTATAATTATTTTTTTAACATAAAAGGGGTCTTCATCCTCAAAAAGGTTGGAGACCACTGTTTATTCCTCTCATTTTGCTGTTGTTGTTGTTGTTCAGTCATATCCAAATCTTTATGACCCCATTTGGGGTTTTTTTTGGCAAATATGTTGGAGTGGTTTGCCATGTTCTTCTCTGGAGCATTTTACAGATGAGGAAACTGAAGCAAACAGGGTAAAGTGACTTTCTCAGGGTCACACAGCTAAAAAGTGTCTGAGGTCAGATTTGAACTCAGGAAGAAGGGTCTTCCTGACTCCAGGTCTGGTACTCTATTCACTGTGCTGCCTAGCTCCCTAAGGAAAGTGTAACTTCTTATTATCTGGATGCCCCTCCTTTGATTTTAGAGACGGAGAAACTGAGGGCAGGAGAGGTATAGTGACATCAAGTCAACACAAGTAGTAAGTAGTAGAGCTGAATTTGAACTCAGGACTCTTTCTTCCTATACCACACTGACCCAGGATGTGAAGGTTCAAGGGAAAACTTAGTCCATGCCACAGAAGCTCTGTCACTCTGAATAAGGCCTCACTTGTGCTGTTATCACAGGTGCTGAGTTCCCACAGAAGTCTGGCTAGCCCCTGAGGCTTATGGAAGAAAGATGATCACCAAACATCAGAAGACAAAGGACAGAGCTCATTACAACAAGAATCCCAGAGTAATGTTTATTTAGTTCCCTCAAAAAGCCTTATTATCTCAAGGAGTATGGAAAATTTCCTCAATGTGTTTTAAAAATAAAGGTGATTTTAATTTACGTTTTTATTAAAGCACAGTTCTCATAAATCATTTGAAGAAGAGAATGAGATGTTAAGCAGAAAAAAGATAAAGTATCTCAGCTCTAATAATACTAATAATACCTTTTAACTTTTCAGATCTTTTTCTCATCCTGCTTCACTCATATTTCATTCCCAGGGAAGTAAGAAGATGACTGGCATGATTTATGAGGTAATTGGAGTCCCATTTGACAAATGAGAAAATTGAGATGGGATTAGGCTAAATGGCTTCTCCAAAATCACACAGACACTTTGTGGATGAACTAAGCCTGAGACTCCAGTTTCCCAACTATATTTCCAATATGAACACACTATTTTAACCTGACATTTAACCATATAGGAAGCAACTGACCTAGACTATGTTGCCAAAGGAGGTATAACTTGGCAACCAAAAAAGTTAGATGTTTATCAGCCACATTACCCAAGAGGACAGGACATGGTAATCCTGGTGAGACCATGTCTAAAGAATTTTGTCATAGGAAACATAATGGAAAGCTGGGCCTCACTGAGAAGAGGGAGATCAAGATGGTGGCAGGGGCTACAGATCATACCACAGGAAGACATTGAAGAAGCTGAGGATATTGAGGCTGAATATGAGAAAACTAGAAGAAGGAGGATGTGACAGCTGCGTATTGGGAAAAAGACTTGACTCATGGATTAGATTTGTTCCTCAAAATCCCAAGGTGGAGGCAGAACTAGAAGCCATGGACAGAAGTTTCAGAGAGACATATTTTGGTTCAACATAAGGAAAATCTGAACAATTAAAACTGTCCGAAAGTGAAATGGGCTGCTTCAGTGAGTTCCCTGAAGTGCGGTATCATGGATGGAGCACAGAGGGAGGGCTTAGGTTCAAATGATGACTCTACCACTTACTCTGGGGCAAATCATTTAACTTCTCTGGGCTGGAGTTTCCTCATCTGTAAAATGAACACATTAAGCTAGATAAATTCTGAGGTCTCTCCCAGCTCTAAATCCAAGGAGTCTAAGATTGCTGAGATTCTGTAACTGATACTACTGAGGGCAGGTGACTTGCAGAATCCTGAGATGGCTTGACTTGTTCTACCTCTTCCAGAACCCTGGGTCCTCCTGAGCACTGAGATTTGTGCAATTCAGGTGTCAAGTCAGGAAGCATGCTTGGACAATGGAGGTCTTTGTGAAGAGATGGGATCACCACTTAGCTAATATGTTTTCCAGGGGATTCCTCTAAGGTATGGATTGGACTAGATAACCTCTGAGGTTCTCTTCCAACTTGAAAATATTCCAATCCTGTGAAGGCCAAATATGTAAACTCCTACAGAGCAACTTACTTTCTTCCTTTCTTTCTTTTCTCTTTTTCTTTCTTTCTTTTTCTTTCCTTCCTTCCTTCCCTCCTTTTTCCTTCCTCTTTCTTTTTTCTTTTTCTTTCTCTTTCTTGCCTTTTTTCTTTCTTCATTCCTTCCTTTCCTTTCTTCTTTCCATTCTTTCTTTATTTCTTTCCTTCCTTTTTCTTTATTTTCCCCTTCTTTCTTTTTTCTTACCTTTTTCTTTCTCCCTTGATTCTTTTCTTCTTTGTTCTTCCTTCCTTCCTTTCTTTCTGCCTCTTCTTTTTTCTTCTTCCTTTTTCATTTCTTCCTTTCTTTTTCCTTTCCTTCATTCTTTCTTTCTTCCCTTCATTCTTTTTTCTTTCCTACCTCTTTCTCTCTCCTTTCCCTCCTTTCTTCTTTCTTTCTTTGTCTCTTTCCTTCCCTTTTCCCTGTCTTCCTCTTTCTTTCTTTCCTTTTTTCTCTTTCTTTTCTTTTTTCTTTCTTTTTCCTTCTTTCTTTCTCTCTTCCTTTTTCCCTTTCTTTTCTTTTCTCTTTCTTTTATTTTTCTTTTTCTCTTTTTTCTTTTTCTCCTTTCTTTCTTTCTTTCTTTCTTCCTTCCTTCCTTCCTTCCTTCCTTCCTTCCTTCCTTCCTTCCTTCCTTCCTT
>NW_027187378.1:42221488-42239315 GCF_028583685.1 Petaurus breviceps papuanus | reverse complement strand
CTTCCTTCCTTCCTTCCTTCCTTCCTTCCTTCCTTCCTTCCTTCCTTTCTTCCTTCCTTCCTTCCTTCCTTCCTTCCTTTCTTTCTTTCTTTCTTTCTTTCTTTCTTCCTTTCTTTCTTTCTTCCTTTCTTTCTCCCCCCCTTCACTCAACATCTAGTACAATGCTTTGCACAAAGCGCATACTCAATAATGTTCTAGACTTATTTAAGGGAAATTATTCTGAACCTGGAAAACTTATCTGCTGACAGGCTGACCTAAGTGGATTTTTTTTTAGATTCTTCACATTTAGCAGTGGAGAATGCAACCTGGTCAACTGGCACAAGAAAATTCACACAGACTTGACAGGAACACAGAAAGTGAAGTGCCTTATTCAAGCCATGATAATGGGGAAAGAGAATGGGAAACTCACCCTCAACAGCTGCCCTATGGATATCCCTTACAAAGAAACTTAGACCCCCAATAAAAGGAGGAAAGAAAAAGGGCAAACATTGATGTCCAACCCCACTTCCTTCACAGCCTTGCCTAGGATTGACCCTAAGACTTAGGGACATTCAAATGCCTGCCACTGTGGGCAGCTTTTGTTCTAGCTATAGAGTTCTAAGTGGCTGTTTTTGTTTTTGTTTTTTTCCCCTGGGGGACCGGGAAGAGGCATTTAATAACAACTAGTGTTTGCTTTGCTGGAAGTCAACTCATATCTCCCTAAGCCAGAAACAAAACCTTGTCCAGTTCTCTTGCATATGTTGAGCCATTTCTGGGACTCTCCAAGGATTTAGATCTGGAAAGGACCTTAGTCTTCATTTTACAGATGAAGAAACTGAGGCCCAGATTAGGGGAAGTGATTTGTCCAAGATCACAGAGCTAAATAAGTATGGGGTTAGCGTTCAAAACCAGTTCCTTTGATGTGAAATCCAATGTTCTTCCTATTATACCCAATGGCAGACAATGAATAGAAAAAGCTTTCTCAAGTTGCCCAGCTGCCCTCCACTACACACATACACTCAGTTGGCTGTCATTTATTGTGGCCAAGCAGAAAATCTTGCAATCCATGCCAATCCAGGTCCCTATGATGCTCTTGCTTTATCATGAAGAACAGGAGAAAAGAAGCCTGCATTTGCAGCCACATCTCAGCATTACAGATCCTTCCCCAAGTCTAGTTCTTGCCAATAGCAACAGCAGCCCCTGCACAGCTAACTGTATGAAGCTAAGGCTCAGTCCTCCTTAGCATTCAGATGATGGAACTGAGCCCAGGGTCCATGAATGTAGCATTGTCTTCTTACTGTTCCCTCAATGCACATTAGCTGAGCTGGATCAGAGCTGGGAGTTGGAGGGAAGGAAGCAGAAAGGAAAAAGGTTAGAGAAAGGTCACTTGAAAAGGACTGTGCTATGGGAGGGGGTATCCAACTTGAACTATCCAATTTTGGGATTACCACTTGAATAAGAGTACCAAGGCATTAACCAATATCCAAAATCTTTACTGATATATTCCTAAAAGAGGTATTATCCCATTTCACAGATGGATGCCATTGAAACATTGAGTCTTGGCAAGGATCCAGTGAGTTCAGCCTTAGGTTTAGAAAGGAAAGTATTGTTAGAAAGGAAGGAAGGAAAAGAGGAAGGAAAGAAGGAAGAAACAAATGACAAATGAACAGAGGGAAGGAAGGAAGGAAGGAAGGAAGGAAGGAAGGAAGGAAGGAAGGAAGGAAGGAAGGAAGGAAGGAAGGAAGGAAGGAAGGAAGGAAGAAAAGAGGGAAAGAGAAAAAGAGGGGAGAAAGGCAGGATAGAGGGAAGGAGGAAAGAAGGAAGGAAGGAAATAAGCATTTATTAAGTGCCTACTATGTGCTGGGCCCTGTATTAAGTGTTGTACAAATATTATCTCACTTGACCCTCACAACAACCTTGAGAGGTAGAGAGGTCTTATTATCCACATTTCACAGTTGGGGAAACTGAAAGTTAGTAATTGTCTGAGACCTGGGTGTTTCCAACTCCAGACCCAATGCTCTATTAGCTTGCCCCTTCTCTACTAACTTGTGGGATCTTGGACAAGTCATTTAAGTTCAGAGACTTCATTTTCCTAAAGCATAAAATAAAGATTTCAATGAGATAATCTTTAAGCTTCCTTCTAACTCTATCATTCTATGATCCTATGAATACACAAGTATTTGTACCTCCACTCCAATTATCCACTAGACCAAGTGTGGAGAACCTGAAACCTCAAGGCCATATCCAAACAGGGATTCAGTCAAAAGGCTGCACTTGAGGACCTAGAGGTCCACAAATGGTTTTGAGGTTACAGGTTCCCAATCCCTGAACTAGACCTTCATTCTTTGCTTTTTTAAAAAGGGAAGGAGGTGGGCCCCTAAAGGAACTCCAATATTGAACAGGACTTTCAAATGACGTCTCTAAGAAGTGTCAGACCAGGGATGGTTAGTTGTCTGACTTCTTAACCATAAGGATTTTTAAAAACGTGGGTAGCAGTCAAATTCTGGTTTTTAAACATTCCATGCATAACAACTGAGGTAAGAATGGGCCACTTGTTGGCTATTCTATTATTTTTCATCTCATATGGTCAATGGCTGCTCTTCTATGCATTCCCTAAGCTAGGCACTAGCTACAAAAACAAAGAAATTCCTAACCTCAGAGATATTTCATTCTACTGGGAGGATACTATAGGGAGATAAATGAAAAATACAAAACATATACAAAGTGATTTCCTGACAGAGATAATACTAACTACTGGAGGGGAAAGGAGAACAGTAAGGAAAGGCAGCTGTACCTGAGCTGAGCCGTGCCTCAGGAACCTAATAAATGTTTATTGACTGACTGACTGACTGACCATAGAGATTTTAAGAGGTTGAGGTGAGGAGGAAGAGCATTCCAGGTATGGGAGACAGACTAGGCAAAGGAAGTGAGGCGGGAGACTGAATATTGAATATAAGGAAGACCAAACAAAATACTTTGGCTAGGATGCATAGTATGTGATAGAGTAAGATTGTCTTTAAATACCAAGCAGAAGATTTTGTATTTTAGCCTAGAAGCAATAAAGTGTCACTGAAGTTTATTGAACAAAGGAGTGTTGTGGTCAGAACTGTTCTTTTGAACAGGTGTCTGGAGAACAGATAGGGTAGGAGAGAGCCTGGAAGCCAGAAGACCAGCAGGTGGTGACTGCACTAGGCCAGGCAAGAGCCTTTAGTCCTGTCTATACTCCTTTGTGCACCACAAGAAGCCCGGAACCATTGGGTTTTGGGCGTGTGGTCTCCACCATCATCTTCTTTTCCCCTTAATAAATCCTAAAGGCCCTGAAACCTCTCAATTTGGCTGTTATTGACAACCCATGACAACTTTGTGGCAGTCACATGAAGGTTTATTCTAGGTTATTCACAGCCCCTGAACCACCTTGTCCCATCTAATTTACCACAAACATAAGCTGCCATCCATCACTGCCTAAAGCCTCTAACTCAGTCAAAACTGGAAGGGGTAGGGAGGGGGAGGTGGGAAGGGTAAAGTGTCCCTGAAGGGCTTCAGCTAACCCTTGGGGAGAAAAACTACTTGTCTACCAAGTCCATGAAAAGAAAATTGCCCATCATCTTATGCTATCTTCTCCAGTCTCTCCTTCCACCTCTCTACCACACCCTTCCAGAATGGTGTCCTGATTAACATCTACACTGAAAACTGAAAGGGGAATCAGGAGTGCCGGGGGGGAAATAGGTAACATGGGGAGGGGAAGAAATCCAACTCTGTAAACAATATTATTAACCCATGGGCCAGTGATAAATCAGGGCAGGAAGGTGACCTCAGCAGGCTGGAGTAATCCTGCATGTCAGGATGAATTTATGAAGCTAGTTTTATTGGCCTGCTTGACCCAGGCTCCTTGGAGATGTCCTAGTAACAAATCTAATCCACTTCATTTATGAACTGTACAGTATGGTCATGGGGCTGGAGGTGGGAGCACATCCCTGAGAAAGGGCATTTAGAGTCTTCAGGTAAATGTCCAACTCTCCACCCACCACCACCATCAGGGGAGAAAGCCAGGACTAGAAGGCGTGGTACTTTAACCTGGCCTGCCAGTTGTCTAATTCAGGGCAGCAAAGCCAGGCACAAATTGAGTGAGTATCCCTACCATGTTAGAGAGCACTCATTCCTTTCCTATTCCCATACATATCCCTAGAACAAGAAGGCCAGTATGTTTAGAGTGGCAGCTAGAGGGAACCTAGAATCCACAAACAGCCATTCCCAGGAAAGAGCCAGGCCAGGGAGCCTGGAAAGGGGCATTATGGGAGAGGGCAAGGCCCTCACTTTTACCTGTTAACTGGAGTCTAGGGGAACTCGTTTAAGTCTATTTGACTGTCCCTGTCATCGTAAGGTTTACGGATGGTTAATTTATTCTTTATAGCACAGTCATTGATGGCTGTTAAATCACAAATGAGAGCCAATAAAGGGTGAATTGCAGCTGAAATTACACTGTTTATATGACAGCAGAGTGCCGGCTAAAAGATTCATATGCTGCTGATGAAGTATGTTATAAATTTTAATTACCATAGTTTGTACAAATGACATGTTTGAAATGCTATTGAGTAATGTGACCCTGATAATGAAACTATAAAATAAATCATTAACTTTCTGAATGAGCTTTTTTATTTCAGTGCTACAAAGAGTAAACTTTCAGTTTATTCCCATTCGGCCTTTGTATGCCCCCCACCCTGTGCCCTCCTCCAAGAAGGCAGGGGCATGGATTGGACTGTTTCTCTGTGTTGGACAAAGAACAACAGATCAGAGGGTCCAAAGAAACTGCCTGAAGGCCCTGGCTGGGTTCCTCCAAACACCTTGTCATGCTTTATGGTTCATCCCTACCCAGGTGGTTCAGTGTGGGGGAGGAGGGAGTGCAGTGGATAAAATAAAGACCCAGAACCTGCCCCTCTGCCAAGCATCATAACATTCCTCATCTAAAGGAAGAAAGGAGGCTTGTACAAGCCCAAGACTGACAGGTGTCACCGATCTCTCTGGCAGGAGTTTAAATCATTCAACAAAGCCTTCTGGGGAGACACCCTGATGTGTCAGAGTCCCCTGGTGAGAGTAAGGCTGCAAAGAGAACAAGGGATTCTGAAGGAAACTAGGCTAATTTCCCTGGCTCTCATCCCAGCTAAGGGTCATGTGAAGGGAAAACCTGAAGCTAATACTTTATAATTTAGCATTTATACAGTCCTTTCTCTTTTCAAGGTCCTCTGCAGTCATGTTCTGGTGTTGCTCTCATGCCTCCCTCACCCTAGTACTACCATTGTGAAACAAGCAAGAGGGGGAAGCATTTTCTGTAGAAGAAAAGCTGAGGCTTGGGGTGTAACCTTCCTGATGAAGGGATTGCCTCTAGGAAACACTGAATATAGACCCATCCAGGTAGGTCTGTGCTATTCCTGAAGCTTTCCACAACAGAAAAACCAATCTGTAAATGAGGCAGCCTGTCATCCAGCAAGACAGCAGTGGATATGGGATTAGAAACTGCCTCATCTCTCCTCTGGGCCACAGTTTCCCCATCTGTAATATGAAAGGACTGGAAGGGATGATGTCTAAGGCCCCTTCCTGCTCTAAATGCTATAACCCCATGAAGCTATAGAACCCCCAAAAGCAAGAAATAAGGAATTTGGAGACCTGATATCTGGCCTTGGCACTGTCACCAACAGGCTGCCTAGGCAAGTCATTGTCTCTCTGGTCCTCAGTGTTCTCCTCTATCAAGCAGGGGAATTGTACTAGAATCAGGGGTAGGGAACCTGAGGCCTTAAGGCCATATGTGGCCTTTTAGGTCCTCAAGCATGGCCCTTTGAATCTAGATTTCACAGAACAAATACCCTTAATAAAAGGATTTGTTCTGTAAATCTTGGACTCAGTCAAAAAGCCACACCCAAGGACCTAGAAGACCATACATGGCCTCAAGGCTGCAGGTTCCCCACCCCTATAAGTAACTAGATGATCTTTAAATTGCCTTCCGGCTCTAATATTCTTGGTTCTAAGGTTCTGTTCAGGGTTAGCATTCCATGATTCCACCCAATTTGACAGGTAAACCACACTTACCTTTAATCAACAGGGCCACCACAGAAATTTTGCCCCTGCCTATAAGCAAGAGTCCTTTTAGGCTCCCCTCCTTGGTTCAGACTACCCAGGCAACTGTTGTTATCTCTCCAGAGAAGACTCCCACCAGCTCTAATACATCTGGCAGCAAAGGCTAACTTGGTATATTGTTCATTTCCCCAGCAAAATGTGTGCCGGGCATCATGAACAAAAGAAAACCAATTAAAAGGACTAGGATCCCCTTCTGACATCACCTTCCCAAAGGTACTACACAAGAAAAATGACTAATGGGATTGTAAAAGGGTGACCAGAGTCCACCTGCAATGGCTCTTCATGATATGGCAGTGACCTTGGCTTCTAAAAGGTCACACTAGTGGATGACAAAGTCTGGCAGTTTCTGCCAATCTAGGACAGTTTTGATTTGCAAAGAGACCCTTGTTCTCTTTGCAGCTTCACTCTCACTTGGGGACTCTGACACATTCAGTGTCTCCCCAGAAGGCTTTGCTGAATGACTTAAACTTTAGCGCCCTCCTGCCAGAGAGATTGGTGACACCTGTCAGTCTTGTGCTTGTACAAGCCTCCTTTCTTCCTCCAGGAGAGAAATGTTATGATGCTTGGCAGAGGGGCAAATCCAGCTAAAACTGGAAAGACATCATCAGGCCTCCTGGTCTAATTTTTTTTTTTTTTGGTTTTTGGTTTGTTTGTTTGTTTGTTTGTTTTGCCAGAGCAACTCATGACATCAAAAGAAAATTTTCGGTTTTCTTTGGTGAAGGGAGTACCTTTCATAGATTATAGTATAGGTTATTGAAGCATTAAAGAGGTGAATACATTGCTCTGCTTTCCAAGGAAGTTTTGAATGGCTCTTTAGAAACATTACAGTATGGTGTATAGTATGCATTTGGAATCAGAGGGCCCATCTTGAAAGCTCATTTCTGGTATTTATGATCTATCTGACTTTAAGCAAATTAATCTTTTGACTTTGGTTTCCTCCTCTGTTAATAGTTTTCTCTAAGACCCTTTTTGCTCAAATTCCCATGGTTCAATTACTTCAACCATAGTTTAAGAAAATGGAGAAGGTAATATTCTCCACATTTTACAAATGAGGATACTGAGGCTCAAAAGAGCCTTGCTCCAAGTCATGGAGCAAAGTTTACAGAAGGGACAAAAATAAAACTCTGATGTCCCATGAACTGAGTCCACTGCCTAGTCACATTAAATCTGAAACAAGGTCAGATTTCCCCTAAGAAATATCTGCCATGGGGCAGCTAGGTGGCACAGTGAATAGAGCACTGGCCTTGAAGTCAAGAGGATCTGAATTTAAATCCAGCCTCAGACACTTGACATGGTTACTAGCTGTGTGACCTTGGGCAAGTCACTTAACCTCAATTGTCTTGTCTTCTCCCCTTCAAAAAAAAAAAAGAAAAGAAAAGAAATATCTCTCAGTGACCTGAGGGGCAATAGGAATTTTTGATGCTTTTCCATGACGATGGCCTACCATTCATGGACACTCTGCTTAAGTAATCTGGCTCTGGGAATCTTACCCAATCTGCTTTATGAGATTATTTCAACCTGATCTCTAAAATGACATTACAGAATGTCGAGGGCACAAGTCAAGGGCAATTGGGCCTGAGTCAACACCCCGCCAAATATCTGGCTTCTTCTGCCTGCCACATATGTACAACTTGACAATTTATAATAACAGCACGAGCCAATATTTGCACCATGCTTTAAGGTTTGCAAAGCACTTTACATATATTTTCTCATTTGATCCTTACCACAACCACGTGAGGTAGGTATATCATTATTCCCATTTTGCAATGAGGACTCAGGGACAGATAAAGTGACTTGCCCTGGGTCACACAGTTAGTAAGTATCTGAAGCAGAATTTAAATTCATGTCTTCCCAACTCTATTCACTCTGTCCTGCTTTCCTACAGCAATTCTACAAGGAAAGTAGAATACTGGCTATCATCCCCATTTTGCAGATAGGGATAACTAAGGTTCAGAGATGAAGTGAATTTACCCATCAATATAGAGCAGCTAGGTGGCGCCATAGTGCATAGAGCCCTGGAGTCAGGAAGACTAGACTTCCAGAGTTCAAATCTGGCCTCAGGTACTTACTAACTGTGTGACCCTGGGCCACTTAACCCTGTTTGCCTCAGTTTCCTCATCTAGAAAAAAAAGGCAAATCACTCCAGTAGCTCTGCCAAAAACAAAAACAAAACCCTCATGGAGAGTGGGACACAACTGCAATGACTTAACAGCAACACCATTAGTTCACATCAAAGCCAGGACTCAAACCCTAGAATACAAGTCCATGGCTCTCTCTCATTAGACCAGACTGATTTTTTTGTAATCCTATAGCCCTTCCCCACATTGTCCACATCTTTAATTGTGAGGTTCACCATAGGAGGTCATCCCCCAGGAGTTCCAATAGCAAAGGCTCCTTTTAGAAGCTTAGGTTTAACAGAAAGGTGCCCACAAGGGAGAAGTGAAGAGTTGAGAAAAGAAAAGCATGGCAGCCTGGCCTGGTGCTGCCCTGCCTCCAAAGTACACTGTTTGTAGAGTTTAGGCAGCACTTTGAATGTCTAACCCTTTGACTGATCTACCACCACAAAAACACGTCCAAGAGAATGGTGCAAGCTGCCCTACTTACCATTAAGAGAAAAGACCACATTATTGCTGTTATAAACCATTGATTAAGGTTTATAATAGCAATAATCCCCTCGAAATTCATTGTTACTGCAGTTAATGACCAGTTTATTAGAGCGTTAACCATCCTTGGCAATGGGCTGAGTCGTTTAATGCGGGTAATGACCAATTTCTCAAGGATTATTGCTTAAATAACAATTCTTTGCTAGATGTATGCACCACCACAAGGTGCAGCTCGGGTTGGAAACTTCTTCTCAGAAATAATTGTTAATTATTTCCTCAGACTTGGGCCACTGGACCTCTAGGTTACAAAGCTGAAAACAGTGGGCTTCATGTAGAGAAGCTTCAGAGATCCTACAAAAGTCAAAAGTTGGGCAAGGCACTGGAGATCTTGCTCATCTCCTTTCTATAGGGGAGCAAGAGCTGGGCTCCCCCCAACCCTCTGATACTTCTTAGAGATATTGAGGGAAAGAATAGCTGTTTGTCCCTGGCCCTTTCCCAAGGTCTCTCCAGAGCTTGAAGGGGCTGAATCCACCACTATCCTTATTGCCTTTTTTGTTTTAGTGAAAAGGGGCTACAGTGGAGAAGTTCCTTCAAAAGTGGGGGGGGGGTCCCAAAGAGCCAAGCCCAAGACCATACATATGGCTAAGGAACTGTCTAGCTAAAAGTGCCACAGTCAGGAGGAAGGGTCTGAAGCCAGAGCATTATCAAAAAACAAAAGAAAAAAATCCAAAAAACCAAAGCATCAAAAAAAGAAAAACAACCCATAAGCATAAGATCCAAAAAGGGGCGATCATGAGAGATAAGGTCTGAGGTTCAGAATGCTAGGACTTAGTAAATTATGAGGTAGAAAGTTAGGCAAAGACTTTTCTAAATTTGTTACATCCCACTTATCTGAGGGCACATGTGCATTTTTTAATGACAAGCTGTATGCAGCTGGCTTTTCCTTTTTTTTTCTCCCTAAGATATGGCATCATAGGATTTAGGGTTAAAGAGGTCTTAACAGACATCCAGATCAGGGGTTCTTACCCCTGATGAAGCCCAGGGACCCTTTCTCAGAAAAATATTTTAAATGCCAAACTAAAACACATAGAATTACAAAGGAAACTAATTATATTGAAATAGTTATCAAAATAGTATTATAAAATAAATGTACATGTCCCATGTTAAAAACCTCTGATCTAGAACAATTCTGTCTTTTTACAGAGAAGAAAATTGAGTTTCAAGCAGATTGGGAAATTTGCCCAAGATCACAGAGGAAACTAATAGCAAAATCAGAATATGAACCCAAGTCCTCTGATTCCAATTTTGGTGCTCTTTCCCCTAAACCACACTGAGTCTTTAAATGGACAACTCCCATCACTGCCACTTTCCTTGTTCTCCAATTCTCCAATAGTTAATGTTTCTGTGGCAAAGAACACCACATACCTACCTATTGTGCCACCATATCGCTGTATCAGCCCAGGGACCCCATTTTTCTTTGGCCACCAAGCCCCAAGGTTTACATAGCTAGCTCTTTCTTAAATAGGAACCGTTAAGCACTCCTCAAAGGGTGGTCTGGGGATCCCTGAGATGAGACCCTTTCAGGGGGCCTGGAAGGTCAAAACTATTTTCATAATAATACTAAAATGTTTAATTTATAATATGTTAAATATTGACCTACAAAAAGCAAAGCTCTTCGAGGGGTCCTTAATTTTTAAGAATGTAAAAAGAATTCTGAGACCAAAAAGTTTGAGAACCACTGGCTTACTGGATAGCAAATTGGACTCAGCCAATAAAAGCAGGATTTTAATCCCACTTTAGGCACAATTTAGGGTAAATCAAATAATCCTTTGAACATAAATTTTTCCATCTATACAATGTGGATAAGAATAGAGCCTACCTCAAAGGATCATTGTAAGAAGCAATAAGATAATGTATGCAAAGTGCTTTTTCAAACTTTAAAACTATGTAAATGAAAGTTGTTTTTCCTATTTTGTTTTTTTCTTTTTTCATTCAAAGCTTCAACCCCATCTCTGGGTCCCTCATTTTCTAGTTTCCTGTGGACTTCATTGCAGATCTCTGCTTCTCTGCTCTGATGAACACACAACCCTTCCTTAGTTTTTCAAAAGATTTTTAGCTATAACCAGAGGGAAAATAGAGTAATAAAAACACAAATAAAAGGGAAAGGTTACAAAAGCACAAAGTTACACGTGAATCTTAAAGGTTAACCCTCTTCTCACAGGTCAGTGCAGAGAAATTTGGGACATTATTCTTGTCTCTCCATTTCTGGATTGAACCTCTCCTTTCAGGTCTTGTACTCTTGTGCTCTCAAGTGCAAGTTCTCCCCAAAAGTATGCTGGAGCTCCTGAAAGCTATTTTCAGTATAAGCATATACAACTCAGAATTAGCAAAAAGCCCCAAATCAAGATTTAAAATACTGTTTTTATTGAGTATCTAGATTTAAGAGAGTGATGAAGAAAATTATAATGGTGCGAATTAAGCTTTAAAATGTGTTCTGCGTGCATTATTTTTTCAGCGAGCTAGTTGTTAAACATTTATCAGCATACCCTTCGCTATACTCAGACTTAAATGAGTTTTGTAGAAGTCGAATCCCAAAATCTTTTATATGGAAGGTACTTCAGTAATCTTCTACATTAGATCATTCATTTTATAGATGAGGAAACATAATCATAAAAGGGAAGAGACTTGTCCAAAGTCACATGGCAATTTAACAGAAAAGCTGCGATTTGAAGTTGGGTCTCCAATGTCCAGGCCTCTTTCTGATCTAAGCTCCTAGAATCCTTGCCTGAGGTAGTTTCAATGACATAATAATACTTCAATGTTTTCCACTTCTTCTAGAACCTGATTCCAAATTTTATCACTGAGCATGGAGTTCCTGGCTCGTAGATCTTCTTTGCCCCTCCCCCCCAAAAGTTTCATTCCAGAGTGACTGACTGTGTTCTGGTCACCCTTCTTCTCCCAATTTCTAGAGTCTATTTCTTTTATTGATAGAGAAGATAAATAAGAATGTATTATCTCAGAGAGTATTCTAAAGAGTCTAGCCTACAAGCAAACTTTTATTCCAGCCCATCAACCTTCCAATGACTTAACTAACCCAGGACAAGGCAGCAATTCCCTATAGCCTCCAGAAAAATAGGATGCCTTGAGAAGAGTCTACCAGAAAGCATGACACATTCACCTGCGCCACTGGCAGCCATCTCTGATTAAGATCAAGACATATTGAACTCATAGCACTGGGAAAGAAGGACTGGACCATCACATACTGCAGGGGAAGGATTTCTTGGAGTGCCAAATGCTGTAACTTGCTTTTAGCTAATAATCACAGAGGCAAACATTCCTGAAGGAACCCTCAGCACACTGAAGCAGGTCTAATGACATAACAATCAGCAACTGCTGAGGCTCCCTTGATGGATCTTAAGGACCATCACTTGTCTTCATTGTTGCCAAAATGAGTGATTCTCATAGCCTTGTTCCTCCAAACAGGACTTTTGTCTTCCTCGACTCAAGGAACTAGATTCCCTATGGGTCAGCGGTGTCAGCACCATGACCAGCTCTACTATTTGACATCCCTGGATCTTCATTTAGGATAGGAGTATGGAACCTGCAGCCTTGAGGTCACATGTGGCCTTCTAGGTCCTTGGGTATGGCCTTTTGACTGAGTCCAAGGTTTACAGAACAAATACTTTTATTAAGGGGATTTGTTCCATGAGGTTTGGATTCATCCAAAGGGTCACACTTGAGGACCTACAGGACCATATGTGGCCTTGAGGCCAGAGGTTCCCCACCCCTGACCTAGGATCAGAGAGCTAAAAGGTATCTTAAAGGTCATCTAGTCATCTTCTTAAGACCAAAGGACTAATCTATAGTATTTTCTCACATTCTACCTTAAATCATTTTTATCAAGTTATAGATGATGATGATGATGATAAAAACAACAATAATCTACCTTTCATATAGTATGGGAGTACCTAGGCAGTACAGTGGATAGAGTGCTAGGCCTGGAATAGGAAGACTCATCTTCCTGAATTCAAATCTGACCTCAAGCACTTATTAGTTGTGTGACCCTGGACAAGTCACTTAACCATTCACTTTAGTTCCTCATCTGTAAAATGAGCTGGAGAAGGAAATGGCAAACTACTCCAGTATCTCTGCCAAGAAAACTCCAGATAGGGTCACAAAGATTGGACATGACTGAAAATGACTGAACAATTCATATTGTACTTTAAGGTCTGCAAAGCACTTTAAACATGTTACATGTTATCTTATTTGAGTCCACAACAGTTCTATGAGGTTGGTGCTATTATTCTCATTTTATAGATGAGGAAAATGATACATATAGAGTTTAAGTGACTTATCCAGGGTCATACAGAAAGCTTGATTTGAACTCAGATCTTCCTGACTCCAAGTTTAGCAATCTATCCACTGCCTCACAAAGATGTCCTGATGAAGACTGGAGTCCAGAGATATTAAGTAATAATTCAGTTATTATAACTCCAAATTCAATGGTCTTTCCAAACTGCCTCTGTCCCCTACAGCCCCCACAAATATGATTCCATCATCAACCAGAAATATACCAGTTCCAAGATCCTTGTTTCTAAAATTCCTCTCCCCATAAACTCCTGACCATCCATTCATTTCTCTAATTCAAGCAGTCCTACTGAATCTATTATTTCACTATGACCTCCAGTCTCCTAATAACCATTTACTCCCCAAGTCTATAAACCATTTTCTGGTTTCACTTATACCCATACCCAATGCAGACCTAATGATCAATAATTTCAGTGATGTACTCAGTCTTATACCTTACCCTGTTTGCTAAGTTCCAACCCTAGGTAACTTTTATTTGTTTGGATCTGTTTAACACCATCTTGATTTCTCATAAAGTCATTAGCTTCCATTTGCTCCAATCTAATTCTGAAGCAATGATTCTCCTCAGTGAGTTTTTGAGATTCTTTTTCCATCAGGCAAATTCGGCTTTTTAAGGCATTCTTCTCCTCATTGCCTTTTTGGGCCTCCTTTGCCATTTGAGTCAGTCTGTTTTTTAAGGTATTATTTTCCTCAGTCAGGCTGTTGACTCTCATTTCATAATTTTCTTGCATTGTTCTCATTTCTCTTCCCAATTTTTCCTCCACTTCTCTTATTTGGCTTTCAAAATCTTTCTTAAGGTCCTCTATGGCCTGTAACCAGCTTGTATTTTCCTTTGAAGCTTTTGGTGCAGGAGTTCTGACCTCACTGCTTTCCTCCTGTTCCATGTTTTGCTCCTTTTTGTCCCCCAAATAGGAGAGTATTGTTGGAATCTTCTGTCTGCTTTGTTTCCTTTGCCTGCTCATTTTGCCACTCAATTACTTGACTTATGGGCTTTTTGCCACAGTAGGACTCTGCCACCAGACAGGGGAGCTTTCATCCCAAACGCTGGGGTTTTCTCAGTTGCCGGAGGTATTAGATGGGTGCTCTCTCTGAGGTCTCCACATGCTCTGGCAAGCTGGGCACACACCCCAGAACCTCCACCCTAGATTGCAATCCAGATCCAAGCAGGTTAAAGCAAGATCGATTACCCCTCAGACTGGTGCTTGGTCCCCCTACACTCTGTAGGCCAAGAGCTGAAGCTGCCAAGTGGCGCTGGCTGGCTGTGCAAGCGTCTCAGCGGCTTTTTGCCCTGGAGGTAAAAGCCACACACTCCCACTTACTGGTCCCAAAGTCCAGGCTGTACTGACCTCTCACTTTGTCCTTTGTGTCTATGTGTTGATAAATCTGGAAACGGCCACAGCTGCAGCTGATCTGGAGTCCCTCCAGCCGGTGGCTGGTCAGGCCCACCCTGGGGCTAAAGCCTCGGTGTAGGGCTGGGCTCGGCTCCCAGAGTGCTGTGCTGGATTCCTGCTGGCCTGCTGGGCTGTCCTCAGTGGGAGGTTAGCTTCTCTGTGTCATTTTGTGGGTTCTGCAGCTCCAAAGTTTGTTTAGAGTCCCCTTTTTACATGGATTGGGGAGGGTGGAAGCTGGAGCTGCGGGAAGGTTGTGCTTCTACTCCGCCATCTTGGCTCCTCCCCCCTAGGTAACTTTCACCAAAAAAATATTCTGCATCTGGTCACTTACACAACTATCCAAAGCTTCCAATCCTGTCTCTATCCTCTCCAATGCACCCTTCAGACATTTGCCAAATTAATCTTATTAATACAATTAAATCAATACTAATTAATTAGTACATTAATACGCTAATACAAATTAATTAATTAAAATTAACATAAATACAACACTACCCTACTCAAAAATCGTCAGTGGCTCCTCATATCTCATGGTGTAAAATATAAGCCCCATAGCCTATCATTTTACACCTCCCACAGTGTGACTCCAGTAACCCTTTCCTGCTATGTTGTACACTCCTCTTCTTCATATGTTCTAGATTCCAGACAAGGTGATCCCTGATCTTACCTCTGCCCTCCCCTAACTCCACACTATTATATAAGCATTCAAATATTCATTTACATATCCCTCATGCCTGGGATAAATTCCCTCTATGGTGCTACTTGTTGAAATCTTAACCTTCCTTTAAGGTTCAATTCAGATGCCACATCCTCTGCAGCTGATCCTCCCAGCTGATAGGCAAGGCAACAAACATTTATTAAGAGCTTACTATTGGGCTGGCTGGGGAGCACAATGAAGAGAGCATTGGAGTCAGGAGGACCTGATACTAATATAGTATGATGGCAAATTGCTGAGAATTCTACCTCTGGAACCTGGAGAAAATGATTTCAAATTTCTTAATAGTGATTTTTTTTCCCCATCTCTAAAAATGAATTTTGTGCAAAAACAGGGAAGAAGAGCCAAAGCCACCTGAAATCTAGAAATCCATCAGGATCCCTTTTAAGTTCAATAACAAGGCTCTTCACCTGCAGATCATAGAAAAGTGAGCAAAAGAAGCATTCTCCTTGACAATCCTATATCTGCAATATCTCTCCCCAAAGTCTCCTTTTTTCCACTTCTACAGCCACTGCCCTAGTTTAGGTACTTATTACTTCTCACCTGGACTACTTTATTAGCCTTCTAAGTGGTCTCCTTACCACAAGTCTTCCCCTTTCCCAATTCACAATCCACACAGTTGCCATAGTAATCTTAATAATGCGCAGGTCCTACCATGTCAGTCAAAAATCTTCAGTGGCTCCCCACAGGTCACTGAATTAAATCAAAATAATAAAGAAATCAAAATTATTTAGTTTGACATTCAAGGCTATCCACTATCCAGCACCAATATACCCTCCTAGCTTTTTTTTTTCAAATCACTTCCCTCACAGTTGCTTAGCACAGTGCATGACATAGTAGGTACATAATAAATGTTAACTGATTAATGAAGCAGTCAAATTGGACTATTTTCCATTCCCATTTCTCATTTCATCATCCTAGTTGCCCTCCTCTGATTGCTCTCCAATTTATCAATGAACGCCCTTTCTCAATTGTGGCTCCCAGAGCTAAACATAATGCTGCTAGGAAACTTTTTCCCTTAAATCAAATCTAAATCTGATCCTTTACATCTATTACCCATTTATACCATTTCTTGAATGCACATATGCATTGGTAATATTCTATAGCCTTATTATTTTCACTATACAATTCTCCATTCCCCTTAGGGAACTGTGATTGTGATCTGTAGAATTTGGTATCGCTTGATTTGCAAATATAGAAAATCATCAGTAAAATACTGATGTCAAAAAGATAAGTTTTTATGTCAGGAAGCAGTTGAGGACTATTAAAAGTGCTACACAGTTTCTCAAATACAATCCAATCTATTCTCTTCCTCCTTTTTAAACTCTGGCCCCAACTCATTGTCTATCTTTAATGCCTGACCAAAATATAGTGATGGGTTACTGATGGACTAATTCAGTGCCCAACTCTGTGTCATAAACTTGGCAATACAGTCTTCATCTACTAATTTTACTCCTTGTGTGATTTACTGACACAGAGTAGGGGGTTTCACAAATGTTTATTGTATTAAATTGAACCTCCTCAAAGTGTTTTTGCTAGGGGCCAGTAGCACATCATTACTCTTTCAAGGGAAAGAGTAAATTATCCTGTTTGGATGGGACATCGAGAATATAATGGGTGGTATGGAGAAGTAAGTCTTGAAGTAGATTGGGGCCTGTGTAAACTTGTGGCTTTGAGACCTATAGACTTCATGCATTTAATCACACAATGGTATAACTCCCACCAAATTGCCTTCTAAGTCTTTAAAATGAAAGGATATATGACCATTTAAAGACTTTTAATGGCTGCCATTTTGTTTCAAGATGGTGACCGAACCACAAATTTTAAATGTATTTTATACCTGGTAGTAGTGTGCTTATTGGAACTGAATTGGAACTTCCCTGGAATTTGGCAGGGAACAGAAAAAAATACACCTGAAAAATACCAAACAGCTGAATGTAATTCTTTATTCAATGATGTTTATTTCAGTCCAACCTGGTATAAGAAGTATCTTTTCCCAAGAGGAGGTCCCAGGGACTACCTCTTTCCCACAAGGCTTTGGGGACCAAAGAACCACTGCCCATTCCAAGAAAATGTTTATAGGCATGCAGCATAGAGATACTTCTATGGCAGGAATTTTTCAAGGAGTGACGGGCTACCCCAGGAAAAAAAGGAAGTAGAGAAAAACAAAATGTCTGCTAATCTTGAGGATTACCCTTGGGTTATTGACTTTTTAAAAATTATTTAAGGTATTCCCTTCCCTTCCTGCATTGAGATAGAAGCTTTGATGCAGACTACTGAGGTTTTTCCCTATGCCTGCTGATGCCAGACTTTGAAAATCAGTGCAGTCATGTATATCCCTCCTTGAACAGACATCGGCCCCTCCATGACAAATACAGCTGTAGAAACTGCAGAAGCTCAAAGACTCCTCATTCCTATGGCAAGCAGCAATGGCAACCCAAATATGGAGGCAGCACCTTTCGTAGCCATCAGAAAGCAATTCACTAATCCATAATGCCCTATTCCCAGAGAGCAAGCACCAGGCTAACAGCAGTGGTACCAGACCAGGACTGGACTGGACTTGCAACTTTAATTCCCAGAGGTTAGGTTTGTTTAGAGAAATATGGGTTTATAATGCAAACTGTTAATATATTTTTTCCCTA
>NW_027187378.1:42199956-42221478 GCF_028583685.1 Petaurus breviceps papuanus | reverse complement strand
TTATTTTCCTCTTACCACCATTCCTGACACTCTAGATCATACCCCAGCCTCTTGCTTCCCAACTCTTTTTTTGTGTGTTATCTTCTTCCACTAAAATGTAAACTCCTTGAGGGTAGCAACTGTTTTTTTCTTCACTTATATTTTTCCTAGCACTTAGCACAGTGCATAACACACAATCAAGGATAATAAATGCTTTATCCATCTATACTTGATATACATAATCCTACCTCTGACATTTGCTACCTGTGTGTCCTTGTGAAAGTTATCTAATTTCCCTGAGGCAACATTTCCTCATATGTAAAGTAAAAATTGTAGGAACTAGGTTCTGAGATCCTTTCCAGACCTAGAGATGTGATGTTGTTAGTAAACTATGATAAGCTACCTGGCTAGGTGCTAGAGACACAAAGTTATATAGAAGAAAAACCTTGATTTCAATAAATTATAATCTAACGAAGATAAGTACTTAAATAGCTAGGACATGAGGGCAAACAATATATGCCAAAGAGACAACATAAAGTCATGAAGGACTCATGGAGGAGGTAGTCCCTGAATTAGGTCTGGATTGTAAATAATCTGTAATGTCTTTCTATTCACTTATAATGGAAAGGAAAGTTGGGAAAGAGACTACAAAACTAATGATCCAAGGCATTTATACTCCTGATTACCTTTATATTCACATAAAAGAATGTCTCTGAAAAATTAGGACTCAATCACAGAAAAAGAGCAGACAATAAGGCATTAAATTAATTGTAAAAGATGCTGCTAAATCAAGGGGTCTCTTTGGGATGTACAAATTAGTACCTTGAATAAACTGAAAAGACAAGAACAGGTTAGAGCTAAGAATGAGAGGTCATGCCTTGCAAAACTAAGCACGAGGGGCAGCTAGGTGGCACAGTAAATAGAGCACCAGCCCTGGAGTCAGGAGGACCTGAGTTCAAATCCAGCCTCAGACACTTAACACAAAAATTAGCCTTGTAACCTTAGGCAAGTCACTTAACCCCAATTGCCCTCCAAAAAAAAATAAACACCAAGCACGAGCAGCTCTCCAGAGGACCACTGCTGTGAATAATTTTAAGGTTCTGATCACATAGTATAGTAAACTCTCTATTTATTCAGTAATAAACTAAGACAAAACATTCACAGAAACAAAAAGTACAGCATTCACAATGTTATAACATGACAACTTATGTTGTAACAACATAACAACACTAAAATGGCCACATAGTTTTCACCAAAGTGGTCATCACATAGTTTTAAACAAAAGATATCATTCAGTAAGTCTTTAACTTAATCATCCTTAAGGAGCAATCCTCCTTACATGACACAAAGTACAAAGGTCAAAGTTCTCCACCCCTAGGTCACATTGTCTTAATCTCTCAGTCCAAAAGTCTTCTTTCTTCTTGATTGAAGATTAGTTTCCAATCATCCTTAACTGAATTATCCTTAAGAGGTACAAGGTACAGAGTACAAAGTTCTCCCACTCCTAGGCCACAGTAAATAATGATCTTCTCAGTCAGCATCAAGCACCCAAGGAGAAGTCTTTTCATCTTGACTCGAGGCTGGCTCTCAGATCCCATGGTTCTTCTTCAGAGCAAAATAACATTCATGCACATTGCCAGCACCATCATCAATTCACTTTCTGCCTGTGAAATCAACACAGGCCCACAAAGTCTGAGAACTCAACACAAATTGTCAGTATAGTCCCAGGACCTCTGAATCCCTCCTCCAGGACTTCTAAAAACAGACAACAAGAAAATCCTCTTTCAGGGCTTCCAGTAAGGTCCCAGGGCTTCTGCACAAAGTATTACAAACACAAATCAACTCAGACAGAACAAACAGAGTGTTGGGATACCACAAGTTTTCTCCTTCTCAACTCCGCCACCACAAGTGTTCCCTTCTCAGTTCTGCTCTCTCCCAGCTTGTGCTCAGTGTTTTATCTGGTCATTAACTCCTCCCTGTTCCACCCACCTCTTACATCCTTCCTGTTCCTGTCTTTGGCAAGTCCCTTCCACTGTGGGTTTCACAAGTCCTGTTTCTTAACAAAGACTTGATGTAATCAAGGGCAAGGTTCAACTGAAACAAGGCACTAAGTATTTGTTTGCTTGCCATTACATGCCTCATGTCTCAGAGTGACTTTTCAAAGACAGTTCATTAAGTCCAGGAGAGAGATTGAAAGAGGAACCCATTTCCTGACAGAATAAGTAGAAAATGCATGGAACTGATGAAGATGAAGAACTACACATTTTCTCTAAGTTTTTGTTGTTGTTCAGTTACTTTCAGTCATGTCTGACTCTTTGTGACCCTGTTTTGAGTTTTCTTGACAGAGATCCTTGGAATGGTTTGCCATTTCATTCTCCAGTTCATTTTATAGATGAGGAAACTGAGGCAAACACAGTTAAATGAATTTTCCAGGGTCACACAGCTAGGAAATATCTGAGACCAGATTTGAACTCAGGAAGATGAGTTTTCCTGAGTCCATGCACAGCACTCTATCCCCTGTGCCACCTAACTGCCCCAACCTCTCAGACTTCACTAAAATAAGAATTATGTGTAAGAGAAAAAAGTAATTTCAGCTGTCTCCATGATCTGAGACACCAAGAATCTTAATGAGGTTGTTATTATTTGTGTTTCATTTTCAAAGAGGACCAATGGCATCACAGATGAAGTCTTGACTAGTTATAAATTGTATTTAAGTGAGGAAAAGTTACACAAAGTTGTCAGTGTCACTCTCTTTTCTAGAGTCATTAAAGTCCAGTGGAAAGACAAAAGTCAGCATGACTAACAATGGTCTGGGATGCAGTGGATGACCTTGGTCTGTCTGCTGTCTGACCAAGCTCTAAGCTCTCCACAGTGCCTGCTTCATGGCCATTGGAACAAATTATTTTTGTCCTTAGAATAGACATGACCCTAACTCACTGATTTATTTGAGGCCAGTTGGTTACCTTCAACCTTGTTTAGCCCATCTGTGGAACCTATTTACCTGGGTGTGGCCACTTAGCTTGGTACAACTTCTTGGAGCCACAGGTGAGAGTTGAGTGAAGGTGGACACCAAAAGTGGATGAGTATCTGTAAAAAGGACTCAGCAAGCCCTCACACCAGAGGTTCTAGTCCTCCCTCAATATCCCATATACCCTAACAAGGTAGCCACCCAAGGAGATAACAGCAGAGAAGGTTAATCCCCAATTCTTAACCCTCACTCAGCTCCCTTTTCCCCATCAGCCACCACACTCTAATATAGAGCAAAACAAGATGACCCATAAGACTGCAACAGAACCCAACTCTGCCTCAATAAAAAAAAGGGGGGCCAGGACCCTGAGGAAACCCTCATTTGAAGTACTCAGGTAAGAGAAGTGTCAGGACAGAATCTGTGTCACTGAAAGCCCAGGACTATAGACCTTAAGAAAGTAGTCCTGTATTTCCCTTCTTTTCTTGGGCTTTCCACAGAAGCCTGAAAACCTTTCCTTCCGGACAAAGGAAAATCTCTTTACTTTTCTTTGTTTTAGACATTTACTTTGCCTTTGTAAACAGTATCAACCACAGGCCTTTCCTACTCTGAGTGTACTTTACTGTAAATATAGTTGATAGAAGACTACTGTAGGGAAACATCTCCAGGGGCAAGCTAGAGACAGATCTAATACTGAAGTATTTTTGCCATAAGCACCAGCTATGCCTGGGGGTTCAGAGCTGAAAAAAAAGATAAAGAGAATTTCAAATCCTTTAATACTACTTCCCAGAGAGGAGAAGGAATGTTTATGCCAGGAAATCCATCTGGGCAAGGAGTCAGTAGTAGGGTGAAGGGCAAATAGGAGAGGCTGAACAACATTGATTACCACCTGGCTCACCATATACATATCTAAAAAGCTATACCTTGTCCACAGTAATGGTTTCAGCACTCAGCAGGGGCATCATGTCTAGCATAAAGTCAATATCTCCTATCTACTCTTCCAATTTTTACCCCATCAGCCAGAAATGTCTGGCCTCAAACTGGACTCCACAATCTTGAGACATTTCTTCTTTGCTCCTTTATACCCCTGTCCTGATTCCACCACTTCCCCAACCCCCCCACCTAACGCTACCCAAATGATAAATAGAAACTTGTAATGAGAAAATAGGGCATAAAGCAGAAAGTGCTCATCTCCAGCCTCAGAAGGATTGGGTTTGAGTCTATATAGGCACTAGCCATATGACCCTGAGTAAGTCACTTCAACTTTAGGAAACTCATTTCCTCTCTCTAATGAGGATAATTATACACTACCTAATTTACAAGGTTGTTGGGAAGAAAGCATTTATAAACCTTAGAGCACAATATGCATGTGAGTTCTTGTAATCCTGGGACTTGGGGGGAAGGGCGGGGTGGAGCAATAAAAGCCTTGTAATGTCAAGTCTATCCTTTTGTCTCATGGGTCATCTTCAGATCTTGCCAGAAGAGTTTCCACTTCCTGGTATCGACTGCCTAGGAGTTCTACCCTTACTGCATTATTCCACTAGGAAAGAAATAGAAAGAAAAAAAGAAAAATAGACTCACCTCATCTAGAGACACCTTAATGTTTCCAGACATTTGAAAGTAGCCAGGGGAAAGTCTTAGAAAACAGGCTTCAGGGCATGATCTAGCTTACCCTCAAGGGATAGAGAACAATAATTAATCTTCCTTTGCTAGTTCCTGGGGTTCCACATCTCTTCTATCTTCTAGCTTTCATCAGAAGTCATCTTCTCCTGCCCTCCCAGGGCCTTAGACAAGAAGCTGATGCCCTGATCAACATTTTCTAAGTATCTGTCTTTTTAAAAATTTCTTAAATCATATAATAATAATGATGATGATGATGATAATGATAGCAGCAGCAAGAGTTAGAATAGTGCTTTGAGATTTGCAAAGTGGTTTTCATACTTTATCTCATTTGATCCTCACAACCAGTTTGGAAGGTGGGTACTATTACTACTCTCATTTTACAAATGAGGAAGGTTAAAGCCCTCTCCAAAGTTTCGTTGTGATATGAAGGTGAATCTAATCTCTTAAAGGCTCTGGCTAGTGGAGGGCAGGTCTGGCAGACCCACCAATCTGGAAAGACTACGGTTTCATCTCGTGACAATGTTGCTATTTTGAAAAAAATAATATTTTTTTTTTAAGTCTGCCTGGTTTTAGTACAAACCAGAGGCTACCGTGGCTAGCTCCTGAACGGGTCAGAATCTGTGTCGGCGAAAAGAGCATCTATGCTGACAATAATGCAGAGCTTGCAAAAATATTACTTTTTAAAATACAACTTCATCTTTCGTGCTTTGTTTTGTTCCTTCCTCTCCCTCCCCAACCCCTCTGCTCCTTGTTTTTCCAACTTTGTTAAATCCCTAGGCTCTTCTGGCTCACAGATCATTCCAGTCCACAGCCAGCAATGTCAACTGACCCTTGCTGAACCAAACTGCTGGGAAGCCTTGCAATTTCTCAGTCCTGTGGAGGGTTGCAGGGTCGTCTATGTATTGAGAAGTCTTCTGGATGCTGAGATCATTGTGTCTGCAGCAGGAATTCAAGGTTGCTGAGGTCCTTAGGGTTTCTCTGCATTCCCCACTGGAGCCCTCTACATAAAGTGGGGTGAAAGCGGGGGAGGGAGAATTGAATTTTCATCAGGCAGGTTTGGCGAGGTGCGTAGTGTGTAGCCAGACTAAAAGCCCCAATTCTGCTCTTTAATTAAAAACATTTTTCACTTCCCAGCCTATAAAAGGCAGATGTGCAACAGCCCACCAACCACAGACAGCTACTATATAGCCAGCTCTGCAACTCAGATCTCTCTGTTCCCAAGGCTTTAAAAATAATGCAGTCTTCAAAGCACAATGTTAAAGGTGTGGAGGTTTATTCTCTCTCCACCCTTCTCCTACCCACACCCTCACTCTACCCCCACACCCTCCTTTTCATTTCTTCTTTTGCTGAGCAATGCTTCCTTTCAAATTGGTCCCAGAAAATGGGAATTGCCCTGGATTTGGAATCGCTGGACTTGGTTTCAAATCCAGACTCTGATACTTATTACCTGTGTGATCTTGGGTAAGTCACAACCTCTCTGGGCCTCCATTTGCTCTTCGTAAAAAGTGGGTTTGGACTAGATCCTGGAAAGCCTCAGCTTCTCCCAATGCCTCTGATTTGCTACAAAGCTAAGCATCAGTTCATCTTCTGGTATTTATAGTATGTAGATCTGATTTCAAGCTATTTGAGAATGTAACAGATGTTGGAAATGTAATCAGAATAAAGAGCATTTCACTTCATAGGCCTGAGCTATATAGTTATATATATATATATAAACATAACTGTTTAAGAAGACAAAAGTCAACTTTTGCAACATGAATGATCTGCATTACATGGATAAACATGCAGTCCAAACAAAAAAAAAAATTCCTTCTGGCATGTTTGTTGCTATTGTAGTGAAAACCTCTATGTTGACTTGGAATTAGGATGATAAGGATTCAAATACAGCATCTAACCCTTGCTAGGAATTAGACCACAAGCAAGTAGCTTAAGGTCTCTGGGCCTCCGTTTCTCCATCTTTAGGGATATAGATTTCAAACTGGAAGGGACCTTGGAGGAAGTCTAATCCAACTCCATTTTACAGATGAAGTAATTGAGGCCCAGCTAGATTAAGTTACTTGCCCAAGGTCACACAGGTAGTATCAGAGATAAGAATTGAACCTACACCCTCCTAGCCTTGAGCAAATGTGCTTTCCCCCACCAAAAGAAAAACAGAAATAACAATATCTGTACATGTTTTTGTGTTTTTTCTGAGACTCAAATGAGAAAATATATGTAAAATATTAAGCAAACTTTATAGCTCTATATAAACGTCAGCTTTATTATTTATCATCACTATAATGATCGTGACTCTATTAGTATTTAGACAGCTTCATGCCACAGTAAATAAAACCCCTGGACCTGGAGTCAAGAAAACCTGAATTCAAAATCGTGCCTCAGATACTGCCTTAGCTGCCCATCCCTAGGCAAATCATTTAGCTTCTCTGTGTCTCAGTTTCCCTATCTGTAAAATGGGAATAATAATAGCACTTACCTCATAGGGTTGTTGTGGGGATCAAATGAGATAATATATGTAAACTCTGCAAACCTTAAAGTACTAAATAAATGCTATTTTTCTAATTATCATTCTCATCATTATTAGCAGTATAAATATTCTAATAGTATAAAGTACTGATATAGTATACTATAGTATACTAGTATAGCATAATAGCAAAAAGTAATAGTGTAAAGTCCCGTATAAAGTGTATAGGTATATTGCATAGCTGGCCAGTCTTGTAGTCAGAAATACTTGAGTTCAGATCCTGTTCCTGACAAATACTCTCTACATGACCATGGGCAATTTATTTGACCTTTCAGTGACCCCAGACAACTCTCTGAGAATAATTATTAGAGTTGAGTTACTGACCTGCATTGGAGGGAGAATTTCCTACACTGGTAAAATCTCTGCTCTAGACCAAAAAATAGTTAAGTACCTAAGCTAGCAAATGGATTGTGTTCCAAAAGTTCTTTTATGAGTCAAATGTTCATTTCATCAGGCTACCTCCATATTCATTTTTTCATAGTGACCTATTCTTGTCTGTTTTGTTCATGAATACTAGATTATAAACAAGTTTATATATGTGTTTATACATGTATATAGACATAATGGGCAAATGTATATAATATTCTACAGTCTACAAATAAGATTATAAATTTCTTAGGGGCAGGGCTCATGACTGTTAATTCCCTACTATCTCTCCCATGTTGGCAATAGGAGTAACTCACATTTCTTATAGTTGCATTAAGGCTTAGAAAGTGCTTTCTTCTCAACAACCCTCTGAAGCATAACATTCATGTGAAATTATCCCACCTTTACAGATGAAGTAACTAAGGCTGAAAGAGGTCCAGTGATTTACCCAAGGTCACACAGTGTCAGAGCTGAGATTTAAGACTACCCCTCTCCTGATTCCAAGTCCTATAAACCAGGGATACTCAGGTCGTTCGTTCAAGAGATGATGTGATAGGGGCGGCCAGGTGGCTCAGCGAGTAAGAGCACCGGCTCCGGTGTCGGGATGACCTGGGGATCAAATCCAGGTGCAGATACTTGGCACCACACCCAGAAATAACTGGCCGTGTAACATTGAGCAAGTTACTTAACCCCAATTGCTTAAAAAAAAAAAAAGAGGTGATGTGATGTAGATATCTTCATCTATAAAATGAGGGGATTAAATAAGACAAGGTCTGAAGCCCCTCCCAGTTCTAAATTCTATTACCCCGTAATCCTATGATGCTAGATTGATGATTGATGGACATATAGCATATTTCTCATGTCAAGTCAACAAGTATTTATTAAATGCACTTTTAGGTTGTTCTCCCCCAGGTAAAGCCTTTCTCTCTTCAGATTCCTACTCAAACCATTAATATTCATAGATATAGATACATACATGCATAAGTATATATATATGTGTGTATATATACATACATAAGTATATATATGTATATATATATATACGACTATTTTATGGAGAACTTACATAGAGCAAGCATTCACATGATGGTCAGAAGAAGTGACACAAGGACACTCTCAGGGTCTCTCTTAAGAACTCTCGAATTGATTGTGTGACATGAGAGACACTGGCACAGGACTGCTCATCATGGCATGCCCACATCAGAGAAGGCACTGTGCTCTAGGAGAAAATTGAATTGAAACAGCTCAAAAGAAACACAAAATGTGCAAATTTAGAAACTCCACCCCAAACGTCACATAGACTATTTGTGCCCTATCTGTGGCAGAGCATTCCAAGCTTGTATTAGTCAAATCAGGCACAGGCAGACACATGGAAACTTTACTCTAGCATAGTGACATCATTTTGGTCCTCTTAAAGAACAAAGGACAACAACCACACACACACACACACATATACATACACATATGCAAGTGTACATAGACACATATATGTGTGTATATATATATATGACTTTCAAAGTAATTTCATACAAATTATTTCATTTGCTTCTTTCGCTGAATATGAAAGAATACTTTGCTTATATTACTGATATCAACTGCAGTTACAAAAATGGATGGGAATTAGAAATGACTGGTCTATAATAACAGAAGGAATTAATAAAACTTCTGTTTTTTCAAATGAAGGGGAGTTGTAGACACTCACTGGACATTTTTAGCACATTTAATTACATCTCAGTCTTTTAAAAAGTAAGTTGCAGGAAGAAACCAAATTGCATGACACCCAATCTTTTCCGTTTCTCAGCCTAATCAACTTCAGTGGCTGGTTCCCTGGGGCCCATACCAAGACAGCTATATATGGGGTTTTAGAATGAAGGCAGGGAAATGTTTCCTAAAGGAGAAAAGCTCTCCAGTCCCATCAAAATGTGCAGGTTGAATCACTACTCTTACTACGTAGATGCGGCAGGTCCAAAAGCTACCAATGTCAAAATAGTCTTCCCCAGAAGCAAAGGGTATGGTGGGAAATGAAGTTAGCATACTGATGGTCAGAACTGCACCCAGGCCAGGTGCCTTAGGGAGTGAAGAAGTAGGGACATATGAGTGAATTCCCAGGGGCATGTAGGGTTCTGATTATCCTCTTCTTCAAGTCACACAGGTATTTCACTGGGGCATCTATAGTCTGGGGCCCAATCATACTTTGACAAAGGAGGTCAGGAATCTTTTGGGAACATCAGGACATGCCAACCCAAGAACATTTAATGACTGCACATACTAATACACATGAGCAGTGTGTATATGTGTGCACATACACATAGACATATAGACACATACAAGTACAGTAACTGATATTTACTTCTGTCCTATCATCCAGATGCAGTAATTAATATGATAATAATATTTTAAAAAACACTTTAAGGTTTTTAAAGCTCTCAACATGTCTTAGTTCATTGGGTCCACACAGCAACCCTACAAAGTAGAGGCTATTATTTTCACCATTTTGCAGCTTGGGAAACTGAGGCAGACAGTGGTTAAGTGAGTTGTCCAGAGTCACACAGCACTTAAGTGTCTGAGGCTAGATGGAAATTCAAATTTTTCTAACTCCAGGCCCAGTGATCTATCCATTGATTGGGGAGTAGAGGGAATCAGAAACAGCAAATCATAACCATATCCCCTCAATCCAGATGAAAATTAGAGGACTAAGATTAGACCAGTGAGTAAGGAATTTGCACATGAAAAGTTTTGTGAAAAACCTATGACAACAGCTCAAGGCACAAGGAGATCACTATCAGCGAGGGATTTGATGATAATAGATATTATTTGTCCTTCATTCTCAAAGAGGACCATGGCATCAGGCAGGTGGTCTTGACTTGCAAGTGAATTGGATTTAAGTGAGTCAGGGTTGTGCAGTCACCAGCCCCACTTTCTCCTCCGGAGCCATCTGGGTCCAGTGGCCAGATACAGATCAGGATGAGTAGAGATGACCCCCAGCAACAGATGAGGAAAGGATTCAAAGAGAAGGATAGATCTGAGCTGATCACTGAAGAGCAATAAACAGCACCATCCTCTTCCCCAAAAGTCCTCCTCCATGACCCTGAGCTATCAAAAGCTATGTCAGTGGAGTAAAGTTTCTAGTAAGTCCTGCTTCAAGCCCAGGCCTAGGGCCAGGCCTATGTGACTCTTGTCACCACAGTACCTCAGGAAATGTAAAAGGATTTGCTAATTTGCTAAGTGCATCAGCAGTGGAATAACCTACACTGATGAAATCATGGACATGTCAAAGTAAGTAACATCTGAAAGGTGGCTTGGTAGTACTACACCAAGATAAGTCGGTCTGGAATCTGAGGACCTGAGTTCAAAATCCAGTTCTGCTACTTTCTGCTCTATGACCCAGAGCCAGCCCCTTAATATCTCTAGAGATCAGCAAGATGACCTTGGAGATTCCATCCAGCCCTGAAAGAGAAAGCATTTCTTAAATGCTTACTCTTTGCCAGATACTGTGCTAAGGGCTAAGAGAGCACATGCAATCAAGCAAGACAAACCCTTCCTTTAAGGAGTTTACATTCCAATAGGTGAAGACAACACATAAAAGGTGCTGGGCAGGGGAATGGCCGGAAAGTGACAGGAAAAAGCAAAACCCCATGTGACCAAAGTGGGTCCAGCAATGCAGCCCAAGTGTTCCTTTGGGAGAAGGTGGTAGGTGGTTATGAAGGGGAAGTCTGGAGATGGTCAAGAAATGAGGCAAAAGGCAAGAGAAGGTAAATGCTCCATCTCAGAAACAGAACAGAGCTGTTTCTCTACTTCTCTGCCAATGCCACAGCTGTATTTGAACAGGAGGCCTCTTTTTTTTTTAAATTGCAAGCAACCTTTCAATCATGCAATAAATATTTATTAAATGCCTTATCTTTGTAGTATACTAAAAGATCAAATCAGCCCAGCCCAACTGGCTCAGATCCCACAGATATCTCTGTTAAAAAACAAAAAACCCTGGCTTGGTCATGAGGATCTGTCGATAGGACTAGGTTAAGTACTTAACCTGGAGAGGTTAGGCTCATTCTGTGAGACCCCAGAAAGATGAAATAGGATCAGTGGGCAGAAGTTGCAAAGAGGTAAATTTAAGACAATTTAAGGGAAAACTTCCTGATAGAGCTATCAAAAGTGCTGAATGTACTTCCTTGAGAAGCAGTGCGTTCCTCCTTACTGAAGGTCTTCCAGCAAAGGTTGGATGACCTCTTGTCTGGGATGTTGTAGAGGGCATCCTTAGTTCATGTATGGGTTGGATTAATGACCTCTGGGATCTCGTCCAGCTCTAAGATTCTGTAACTACGGGGTTTAATTTATATCCTGGCTTTCAGACATGTCCCATCCTGATTTATTACCCAGCTTTCACTGTCCCCCCAAATTAGCAAGGTTCAGACGGTAGGAGAAATAGATGGCTCACCAAGCCAAGGGTCATTGCCATAAGGGGTAATAAGTCAAATATGATTATGCCAGGGCCTGTCCAAATGATCATTGAATAATGATCACTGAGTATCTGACCATTCACCAGACAGTGTGATAATAGTGTGAAATGCAAAAATAAAATCCAGACTCTGCCCTCAAGGAGAATCACAGAATCACAGATTAGAAAGGGAGATAATACAGGCCAATCCATATTTGAGCAAGAATCCAAAGGCCTGTCCAGTTCCATATCTATAATCCTATGATGGCTGACAAGTGGCTATCCAGCCTCTGCCAAGAGATCTCCAATGATGGGGAGCTCACCCACTGAGGTAATCCACGTCACATTCTGACAACTTTAATGGTTATGAAATTCTTCCTGATGTTATATATAAATCTGCTTCCCTTCTTATTTCTACCCATTGTCCCCTGTTCTTCCCTGTGATGCTAAACTGAACAAATCCAATTATTTTTCCATGTGGCTGCCCTTTAGAGAATTGACCACATTTTCCCCAAGTCTTCTCTTCTCTAGAATAAATACCCAAAGTTCCTTCACTTTATCCTTATATGGCATTGTTTCCAGTACCTAACCCTAACCATGATTGTCTTCCCTCTGGCCAAGATCCAATCTATCAATATTCTTGGAAAACCAGATTAACATAGAACAAACATGGGAGGTCAGAAGACAGTTCAAAAAGTAGCAACCCAGAAATTAAAAGACCTGGGTTTGAGTCCCAGAATAAGCATTTACCAGCTCTGGGACATTAAGTTACTCTGAACCTCAGAATCTCCATCTGTAGAGACCTATATAAATGAATGTCATTATTATTACTGGAATAAGTTGACCATGGGTGGGAATTTAGAAATCTTTTTTTTGTTACGCAGAAATTTTTGTCGTGACATTCCTTGGTTGTAATGGGATTTGACCTATATTTTCAATTATCCCAATCCTTCTTTGTCCATTGCCTGCTTTTCTTTTAAGTCTGGGCAATGTGGCTGCACTTGACTAATTTAAAGTCAAAGGGCATTAAATCAGGCTTGTTTAAAATAGGCTCCCCTGGATGACCAGCCATTAGACAGAGGTCTGCTTTAAGATTCTTTTCCGGAACAAGAGCCCCTATAGCAGCAGGAAAACAGATGGAACTGTGACATTTACTCCTTCGGGCTATGGCTGCCCTCCCCCTTGTTCTGAGCAGCTCCTAGCAGCCCCCTCCCAACCCTCCTCCCCATCTTGTCCCCCAAATGCCACTGTCAACCCTCCAGATTTACACAGAAAGGGAGGGGTAGGTGAGTGGGTGGCCTATTTGCTCCTCTTTGTGATGTGGTTTCAGTTTTTGTCCCTATTTGCTATTAAATTCCAGGACAATAAGGGTAGGGGAAGAGGTCTCCCTTCCAAAATTATGACCTGACTCATTTTAAGGCTCAGTCTGCCTTCCCTACATTGAGATGAATTAATTACTAATGACCTGATCATTGGGAGGACAGACTTCTAGGACGAACTAGTGAGAAGACCATGTTCATTGTGTTACTTTCATCTCCAGGCGTCAGTTTTCTCATTTGTAAAATGGAAATGGTAACAACAAAGAAAGGCCATTGCCCTTTCCAACTTTCAATCCTATGAAGTGAAACTGTAGCAGTGTTATTATCTCCATTTTATAAATGAAGAAAGCTACTAATTAAGTTCAGAAAGCCGGAGTGAAACTCAGATCTCTGATTTTAAGTCTAGGACACTATCCAGGCACCTGTTTTGGAAACCATGAAGGCCTAAAGCTCTGTCAACTAGAATTATTATGGCAGATCACAAAAATGGGGTTCCCTCTCCCCTTTTCTTCATTCTTTTAAAGAACGAAAAGAAGAGAGCAACTCTGAGTCTGTTATTGTTATCTCAGCTGTGGGAAGAGAAAGAGAAGGGGCCTTCAGGCACCTGGATATACTGGCCTCCACATTTAATAGCAACCAGCATGGGTCACTAGGGACAGGCCTCTCTTTTCCACCGACATGTTATTCCAGCTATAAATCCAAGTGACAAGCTGAAACTTTTCTCAATTGACATGTTTACAAGGGAAGTCCACATTTGACAGGAAAATTAAGCATATCAATCACTTAACTAGCCCCTTAATGAATGGTTCTCTGATCTCTCCAGTAGCCCAGTTTATTGATTACCCAGAGGCAGCCCTCCTGTCCCCCCTGAATCCTTTATCCCACCTCTCTGGGCCCCTCCCAGGGCCAGATGTTGCAGCCCTTTGACTTCAATACGTCACCTTTCCAACCTCTAGCCACCCCCTTCTCCCCACAGTTGGCTGAGGGTTCTGGTTCAGGGTTTATCTGGAGGTCAGACCCCCTCCTAGCTCTGTTCTCTGACAGAACAAAGACAGCAGATGCAGGGCCCAGCCTTCAAGCACCCACCCCAGCATATGGAAGCTATCTCCTCGGTCCCATAATTGCCCAAGAGTTTCCTTGTTCAATGGTTTTGGTTTGCTCTGCACAGAAACCAGCCTATTCTCTCCTTAAAGCGTAACCTATTCCCTCCCCACCTCCCAGCATAAAACATTTTAATGGCGTCTTCCCCAGGGGCTTTTGGGAAAGATCCTGTCAGGTATAAAATGTTCAGGGCCCCTCTGACAACCCACAAGAGTTGGGCCTTCCAGAGTCAAGAGGAGATAGGGGAAGGGCGAAGAGAAGGAGGGATTGTGAGTAGACTTGGGTTTTGCCAATTTCAATTCAATTCACCAAAGATTCCTTAAACATGCATGTCCTGGCCTCCAACTCAGGGCAAGGAGAAGGGGAGAATTAGACATAAAAATAAGTTTTCTTAGATAACAAAATAGCGGTGAGGTCCAGTCCTTCAGCACTTCTGATGATCTCCAATTTACATTTCTATAGCTTGTTAGCTTATAGTTTTCTTCTTGTCTCCCTTGTTAAGACTGGGAGCTCCTTGAGAGCAGGGAGTGATTTTTGTCTTTCTTTGTATTCTCTAGTACTTAGCACAAGGTCTGGCACAAAAAAAATATGCTTAAAAAAATGCTTGTTGACTTGACTTATTACATGGCAAGACCAAGGAGCTGGGCCCACCCAACACTGTCAGCATTAACCAAGCGTAGAGTCAGGAAGGACAAGAGGAGAAGGCAGAGCCAGATCTGGCTCTGGTCCCAGCTCTGCTTCCTGCTAGCTGTGTGACCTTGGGCAAATCACTTACTGGGCCTCAATGAAGGGGTTGGACTCTTTCAGCTCTAAAGTCATGTGATTCCTTTGAGAATTTGCAGTAGAGCCTTTAAGAATCCAGGGTCACCTCTAAGACAGAAGGAGACATCTGAGTACTTGGATTACTCTCTAGTACCTCTCTCTTTCCTCCCTGGGCACAGCTGCCAAAATGATGTGACTAAAACACAGACCTGACCATGTCACTCCCAGGCTCAGGAAGCACCAGCAGTTTCCTATTTGTCTCTTCCAGGGACAAATACAAAATCCTCTTTTTCTAAAAGGCTTTCAAAGTTTTGCTCCAATTTACCTTTCCTGGCTAAGGACACATGATTCTCCTTCATACTGTGTTCCACTTCAACTGGACTATTTGTTTTTCTCTGAACAAAACATTCCATCTCCTTTCTTTGTACCTTTATGTAGTTTATTTCCCTTGCCTGGAATGCCTTTGGTCCTTCCCTCCCTGAGAGAATCCCCCCTTTCCCTCAAGTCCCTTCCTTAGCTAAAGTATCACCTTCTACAGAAGGCTTTTCCTCTCTCCTCCTCCCCTTCCTCCTCCTCCTTCTTCTACTTCTTCTCCTCTCTCTCTCTCTGTCTCTCTGTCTCTCTCTGTCTCTCTCTCTCTCTCTCTGTCTCTCTCTCTCTCTCTCTCTGTCTCTCTCTCTCTCTCTCTCTCTCTGTCTCTCTCTCTCTCTCTCTGTCTCTCTCTCTCTCTCTCTGTCTCTCTCTCTCTCTCCCTCCATCTCTCCAGTCCTTAATACATTATACTATCTAATCATCATTACTAGTATCCACTTATCTGTGTAGATGTTGTTACATCTTCCCCTATTCCCAACTCCAGAGCAGAATCATCTTTCAGGAAAGAACTGTTTAATATTTGTATTTCCCTCACCCTCCTACACCATTAACACCAGCTCTAGTATACAGTAGGTGTTTAACAAATACTTGTTTAATAAACAAAGAAGAAGGATTTTTCCGAAGGCTTATTACTTGATAATGTAAAAACAAGCCCTGAGCCCCTGAATTAAGACAGAAAAACTGAGTCGTGAGACTTAGGCCTCAGTTGCCAGAATATAACAGACTTTGGGCTGGGAGCATACAAGGGATGAATGGCTGTGGATCTACTACACCTCCCAGGAAGGACAGTAGCTGTAGCTGGCAGGAGCTACCTCAGAAAAGAAGGCAAGTCGAGGATGATTGTACCAGGGCCTCTAAAGGGAGAGCAGGGGAGAGGAAGGGAGGGTGTGTTGAGGAGAACTGGGTAAGAATTTTTACTAGGGTACATTGTGAATACTATATTCAAAAATATGAAGATGGCAATTTAAGTGTTTAAAATGTGCTCAGGGTAATTCCAAACAAATTTTAAAGCCATTTTCGAACCATAAAAATCTCTGAGCTAAATCACTAGCTCCCAGGCACCAGCGTTCATGCTGCAGAACCTCCCCCTTAATGAAGGCTGGCAGGTTTGAGTCTCTAGCTCATCCCAGGCTGAGTGATTAGCTTTCCCAATGATGGGAGTGGGTCCCCATCTTGAATTCTCAGAACACCTTTTGGATCTGCAGGCAGGTTTTTGTTTACCTTACATTCCTTCCTATCCTGTCCCATTCTCCTCTCACACACAGGTGAAATCTTTTCTACAAAGTTCTCCCAGCTGAGAGACTCTGACACCAGGAGTTCTAGGCTTAGCTTGACTCAGGCCAGTCCCTTGGTAGTTTGGATTTGATACTGGAACAAATTGGGACACGTTAGGTCATTCAATAATTACAAATAAAAATTATTTAACCATAGCAAGAGAAGACTATTCAACAAGAATGTGCACTGAGGATGCCTAGAGTTGATTTGGCTGAGTGAAACTCCCTTATTGGAATTGCCCACCATGTTCCTCCATCCAAGCACCAGAGTGCCATCTGAGTGCTCCTATGGCTGCTTTGGACTCAGGTGGCCAGGAAATGATGTCAATAAACTGAATATTAGTCCTCTGACCCCACCAAGCCTTAAGGATGGTCTCAATACCTTCCAAAGAAACACCAGGCTAACTAGCACACCAGCATAAGCTCACTGGTCCAGGCAAGGACTAGCTATGCTCTGCTCTGGTCAGAACACATTTGGGATAATAGAAAAGTTGTTTTTGTTCAGTTGGTTTAGTCACATCCGACTCTCTGTGGTCCCATTTGGGGTTTTCTTGGCAAAGATACTGGATCGGTTTGCCATTTCTTTCTCCAACTCATTTTACAGATGAGGGAACCGAGACAAATGGGGTAAAGTGACTTGTCCAGGGTCACACAGCTAGTAAGTATCTGAGGTCATATTTGAACCCAGGAAGATGAGTCTTTCTGACTCCAGACCCTGCACTCTATCCACCGTACCACCCAGCCTCCTCATTAGAAAGGTAGCAGAATGGAATGGGTGCTGAACCTGGAGTCAGAAGGACCTACATCTGATCCTGCTTCTGGCATTGCCTGACTGTGTGGCTATAGACAAGTCATTTCACTTCTCTGATGGTCAGTTTTGTCAAGTGTGAACTGATGAAAATAATAATCCATAGTACCTACCTCACAGGATTGCTATGAGGCTACAAAATAAGCTAGTGCATTTAAATTGCTATGTAAGTGCCATCTATAATTATCATATCCATTTCTAGGCTCCATTTTTTGGGAAGAACAGTGACATGCTAGAGTCCAACCACAGGTGGGTAACCAAGGTGATGAGGAGACCAGAGACTATTACATGTGTGGATCAGTTGAAGGAAATAGAAGTGTTGACCTCAAATACTTGAAGGACAGCTATATGAAAAAAAGAGGGATTAAGCTTCTTTTGTCTGGCTCCAGAGTGTAGAAGTAGGGATAGTGGGTGAATGTTGCTGAAAAGTTGCTTAGTATCAGAAAAAAATTGCTCATGATTACAGCAAATGGAATGGGCTGTATTGAGAGGATCTTCCATTGCTAGAGGCCTTCAGGCAAAGGTGGAGTGACCACTTCTTAGGGGCCATTGGAAAAGGGTTTCCCAAGGGGTCAGATCTGATGAGGTCTGAGGTCCCTTCTAGCTGTGAGACTAAAACAAAACCAACAGCTTTCTTTCTTTGGAGGAAACCTATGAAATTCAGTCACATTTCTAGGTCTGACCTCTTTTGCCCACCATTGGCTGTTGTCTATAAGGTATAGCCATGAGTTTCAGTAAACTATTACACAGTAAGAATAAAATGGTTCTGTTTTCTCCTTTCTAGTCTTCTAGAAAAGAAATTTCTTCCAGGTGCCATACAGGTGGAATGGCAAAAACCTTTTATTACATAAGAGTTGAGAACAGGCCCAATATCCATTTTGAAGGAGACAGAATGGTATAGTAGATGGAACATCACTGGTCAGAAACTAGTTATAAGATATACCTTTTAGTTCCAGACCCATCACTAAGCTTTCTTGTTGTTCAGTTGTTTTTCACTCATGTATGACTCTTTGTGACCATATGTGGGTTTTCCTTGGCAGAGATACTGGAGTGGTTTGCCATTTCCTTCTCCAGTTCATTTTACAGATGAGGAAACTGAGGCAAACAGGGTTAAATGACTTTCCCAGGGTCCCACAGCTAGTTAAGTGCCTGAGGTCAGATTTGAACTCAGGAAGAAGTCTAATCTTTGGATAAATGACACATCCTCTCTGAGGCTCAGTTTTCTCATCTGCAAACTTAGAATAATAATCCCTGCTCTGTTTTTTGAGATCTAAAATAAGATAATGAAGGTAAAAAATAACTTCAAAAACTGTACAGTGTAGTATAAGAGTAAGCTATGACAATAATTATATTGGATAGGTTATATCAGACCTTTCCTGTAGGTAGTTGTTTTATATATTTTTGTGGGAGTTAGTTGTGGGAGGATGGAGGGGAGCCAAGGAAAAATCAACAGACATCTATTAAAGACAGCAAATTGGAGTGGCCTGAGTCAAGAAGGCATGGGTTTGAGTCACACTTCTGAAATATACCCTATGACTCAGGACAGATCAATTAACCTTTGCTCAGCTCTCTAAGAGGACAAGTAGCAGAATCTACATTGGCAGAGTTGCCTTATACACAAGGGAGTTCTTTATGCCATTGAAATTACAGATGGCCCAGACCCCCATCTCCATTGCCCATGACTACCATCACCAAAAATGTAAGAGGCATTGGACTGAGTTAGAGGGTTTATTGTTAAATTTATTTGATCTTCAGGAAATTTGTATTCATTTACTGGTATGCTTTGACCTCTTATCTTGGGCTCCACAGACTTTGGGTCAGGAGCAAGTGAACTTGGATGGGGGAAAAATATATGTTCACTAACATCTAACTGAAATTGAGCGCGTTCTTATATTTAATTTTTAAAAGAAAAAAAAACATTGTTCTGAGAAGGGATTCATAGGCTTCACTAGACATTTAAGGGCCTGCCACACACAAAAAGGTTGAGCCCCTGTTCTATGTAACAGGGATGGTCTAGAAATAAGTTGTCTAGGCAGTGAATTCCTGGCAATTGTATCATTCTATTTTGTAGTCATGAAGCTCTTTATTTAACTGTGTCCTATGGCAAATCCTTTCACAAATTAAAGAAGCACCACCTACTTTATCTTTGATTTTCTTAGGTCTAATTTTTCCTGTATGTATACATTGTTAGAACTGTTTGCTTGTTGTCTTTCTCATTAGAATGTGAGCTCCTTGAGGGCAAGGACTGTCGTTTGCCTTTCTTTGTAGCCCCAGTGCTCAGCAAAGTATCTGATATATAATAGGAACTTAATAAATGCTTATTGACTGATCAAAGAACACTACAGTTTTAAAGTGAGGAAAAGCAAAATAAATTAGAATTGTGACAATGAAAAAAATCATGGAGACCGTCATGTGACCTAAAAGAATCCTTAACCCTGTCCAAGTACTTTAACATCAGAACCTCATTTTTCTCATCTGAAAAATGGGGATGATAAATATTTGAACTGCCTACTTCATAGGGTTCTGGTAAGGAAAGTACTTTATAAACCTTAAAGGGCTAGTACTTCCATTGGTTCTGATTCTTCTTTACAATATGACTAATGTGAAAATATGTTTAATATGAATGTATATGTAGAGTCTGTATCAGATTCCATGCTGTCTTGGGGTAGGAGGAGAGGAAGGAGTGGGGAGGAAATTTAGAACTCAAAATCTTATGGAAATGAATGTTGAAAACTAAAAATAAATAATTTTTTAAAAAGGGCTAGTAAATATAAGTTTATTATGAGTGTAACCCAAGTCCCCAAAACCACTGGTACACAACTTTGAACCCCTTGGTGGAGATCAATGCCTGGAATCTTCCCAAAGGGAGGGAGAGAGTTGAGGGTAGGTATGTAGCCACAGGGTAGGTGTCTAGAAGATGACTGGGGTATAGATAGACATATGGTTGTAGTCTGGCTTCAAGAAAGAGGCTGGACTATGCCAACCCCATTTCAGGTTGCTGATGGAAAAATAAGGCTCTGTGAAGAAGCCAGCATGAGAGGAGACAGCAGTCTCTATCATGTTCCTGTCCCCAGATTGCTACTTTAGAGACATTGAAGAGTTTCCCCATTGGTGAGATCTAGGCCTCTCCCTTGGCTGAGTTCTGTTACTTCGCCCCCCAGTGAGAGAGAGAGCTCCTTCACTCTTATTCTGTCTGGTGTGTGTGTGTGTGTGTGCAGACACAATATACATACGTATGTATGTGTGTATGTATGTATAAATACATGTGTATATGTATATAATAGGTGCTCATGCATATGTGTATACATGCACCTATATTTTCATACATGTATGTATACATATGTGCATGTGCATATATGTACATAATTGCATGTTTTCTCTGATTTCTGGTTTGCCATCAACTTGAATAAATGAGTTTCATTCCGAGTTGTGTTCATTGTAAAATTTGTATTTGGTGGGAAAGAGTTCAAGCCTTGGATATCAAGCTTGAGTACACCTTTAAATGAATAGCAATCAGAATGTTTAGCTTAAACCTGAAAACCACATCCTTTAGACTAATATTATATAAGGGAGCAGATAGCTAAAATTGTAGTCCAATATTATTCATCTCAGAAGGAGAGCAGAGTAGCCAACATTCTGGCCCCAGTCTCTTGCTTCTCTTCCTGGCAGGAATTAAAGTCTCCCAGGGTAGCTAGGTGGCACAGTGTGATAGTAATGGCAATTAAAGATTCCCCTGTATTGGCTTGGTTTTCAAATTGATTGTATTAAAACCCAGAGCTTGTTAATCCCACCTGTGGGATGAACTTGTTGATGTGAAAAGAAAGTCCTGAACTGGGAGGAGCTGGTGACGTAGATTTGGAGAGACAAGAGAGAGGCAGAAGAACTTTTTGGAAGCAGCACCTCGTGGAGGCAGAGAGAGACTGAGAGAATTGCTGGAGGCCACTTTGAATTGCCCTGGACTTTTGAGACCTGCCCCCTGAGCTGCCAAGGACTGAGG
>NW_027187378.1:42193486-42194956 GCF_028583685.1 Petaurus breviceps papuanus | reverse complement strand
GTGGAGGTAAAAGAGGGGAATAGAAGGAGGATTGGGGGTAAAAAAGGATGAGGTATACAAAGCCCCCAGAGCCAGACCATGATGAACTCTCCATAGTGTGACTTGTACCCACCTCCTCACCTCCTTAAATTCTTTCTGCTCATAGCTTACTAAATGTACAATCTGCCTTAATGCCTCACCACCACCACCACCCTCCGGTTCACCCTTTGTACTAGTTATCTGTGTGATCTTCCAAATGTATAAATCAAACTATGTCACTCCCTTATTCAAAAACCTTGGCTCTACTTTACCTACTGAATAAAATATAAACTCTTTAGCCTTGCATTCAATGTCATTCACATTCCGGATAGGTATGTAACTTTCCAGCCTTATCTCTCATTACTCCCTTTCCCTGAGATTATCATTCCTCAGTCTCATTCTGTCCTTTCCCACCTCTGTGCCCTCACTACCTATTCTTCTTTCCTGGAATGGTCTCCCCACTCTGCTACATCCGATTAGTGAAATCTTTCCTTCCCTTCAAGACTCAGTCATATAAGTGCCACCTTCTCCACAAATTCCTCCCTGGTTTCTTGTAGCTGAGGTGCTCTCTCCTTTCTCACATCTCTCCTACCACTCTGTTGGGACATCTTTTCATAACTCATTTTTAGGGTTATTTGTGTGTTGGTCACTCCCACTAGACTAAGCTTGAGAGCAGGGACTATATCTGATTTCATCTCTGGGGAATAATGCAGCATCATGGAAAAACTACCAGTCTTAGAGTCAGAAGACCTGTTTGAATGCCAATTAAATACATTTCACTAACTATGTGAGCTGGGGGGTGCTGCCATTTACCTTCCCTATGTCTCATTTTCCCCTATTGTCAAATAAGGGGATTGGAAATAGATCAGTTCTAAGGCCCCTTATAACTCTAGAATTGTCTGTGTTATTCATGATTTCAAAAGTATCACATTAGACCTGGAATAGAATTTAGAAGCCCCTTAGCCCAACCCTTTCATTTTAAAGTTGGTCTTTGGATCTGCAGCACCTAGCAAAGAACACTTTCTTCTGAGTTAGAGGACCTGGGGTCAATCGTAGCTTTTTCATTTAGTACCTATGTGTACTTAGGAAAATCACTTCTCTGGGCATTTAGTTTCCTCTTCTATAAAATAAGGGGAAATTGGATGAGAAGACTTTTAAGGATCCTTTCCGCTCTAAATGTGGGATCCTAAGCTTTCCAAAACAGCAACTCTTTCTCCAGGATACTTTTCTATCTTTCCAGATAATTGCTATTACACAAAGCATGTTCTTGTTCTGTGCTTCTCCCTCCCTCCCTCTTCCTCCCTCCCTCTCCCTCCCTCCCTCCCTCTCTCCCCCCCTCTCTCTCTCTCTCTCTCCCTCTCTCTCCCCCCCTCCCTCTCCTTCTCTCCCCTTCTCCCCCTCTCCCCCTTCTTCTTTTTTTTCCTCCTTTCTTCTCCTCTCTTCTCCTCCCTC
>NW_027187378.1:42153542-42193386 GCF_028583685.1 Petaurus breviceps papuanus | reverse complement strand
TCTCTCTCTCTCTCTCTCTCTCTCTCTCTCTCTCTCTCTGTCTCTCTTTCTCTCTGTCTCTGTCTCTCTCTCTGTCTCTGTCTCTCTGTCTCTGTCTGTCTCTGTCTGTCTCTCTGTCTCTGTCTCTCTCTCCCTCCCTCTCCCGCCCTCCCTCCCTGGAAACAGGGTCACTGCCTAGCCTTTTTGAAAAGCTTGGCTTTCATGCAAGCATTGGGTTTAGATATTTCACACTCTGCCAGTGTGTTTAATCTTCCAACACAACTGTCCTAAAGGAAGAAGAAAAAAAAACTTTCATCTCTCAACTTTGTTGTTGTTTGTGTATGCTTCCTGGGGGAGACAGACAGACAGACTGACTGACTCTCTCTCTCTCTCTCTCTCTCTCTCTCTCTCTCTCTCTCTCTCTCTCTCTCTCTTTCTCTCTCTCTCTCTCTCTCCTCCCTTTCTCCCTCTCCCCTCGCCTCTCTCCCCACCCTTTGCTTTTTCCCTTTCACCAAACAGATGTAACTATTTATTCCTTATGTCCTAGTTTTCCTGTAATTTCATAAAGTGCAAATTTGCTGTCCTGCTCCCAAATGCCGAGTCGGTGGTTTGTCATAACAGTCATCAGTAACTGTCGCTTTCTGCCGCGGGCTTAATTAACCCACTCTCTCATTAGCATGTCCGTGCACTTGTAAGGAATGAAAGCCTGATTATTTTCTACAACAGTCGCAGCCAATTACTGCATCCAAATGGAACCACATTAATCAAATCTTTAGTACGGTGGCAAATTCAGAGATATCAGATTGCAAAAGACTGCAAAACTAATATGTCACTGTCAGCGGAGCTGCGCAGGCATTTAGCGAATTGCATTAAATAGATGGCTTCGCTGAAGCCACATGAATTTAATATGTGATGGGATCTGGAAGCTATTAGTGTGACATGGCAAAGTAGTGGGAGCTTTGGCAGCTCTGGACTTTATCCATGAACTCAGGAAACTAATATAAAAACTTCTCTAGATGCGTGTGTGCATGTGTTCTCGTGTGCGCATGCGCTCCCTCGCGGATGTTCAAATCAAATGCTATCTTGCCCACTGTGGGAGCCCTGTTTTTGCTTTTGCACACGCCAGAATGTTAAAAGGAGATACATAGGCCAGACAGGCTCCAAAGCGAATTACTGCTCTAGGAAGGCACGTTGGAGGAACACAGAAACTCAGGACTGGAAGGGAACTCGGGAAGCAACTATTCCAACCCACATTTGAGTTAGAATCTCCTCTAGGATGTGCTGCTGGGTCATCCAGCCCCTGCCAGAAGACCCTCAGTGACAGTGAACTTGCCAGCCACCAGTGTAGGGCCTTCTACCTTTAGACAACTCTATGGTTAGTATGTTTTTCCTTACTTCAAGCAGAAATCTGTCTCTCTGAAACTGTTCTGCCCTCTAAGGCTAAGCAGAAAAAGTCATCAGCTGGTAGATTTTAGAGCTAGAAGGGCTCCTAGACATCATCTGGTCCAATTTCCTCATTTTACAGGTGTTTTTTAGTCATCTTTGAGGCATTTCTCACTCTTCATGACCCCATTTAGGGTTCTCTTGGGTGGTTTGCCACTTCCTTTTTCAGTTCACTTTACAGACAAAGAACTAAGACCAACAGGGTTAAATGACTTGCCCAGGGTCACGCAGTAAGTGTCTGAGGCTAGACTTGAACTCAGGTCTTCCTACTCCAGGACTGGTGCTCTATCCAGGGAGCCACTTAGTCCAAAGTCACATAGGTAGTATATAGCAAGGGGCAGAGATGGGATTTGAGCTTACATTCTCTGACTCCAAGTCCTGGGTCCTTTCTGCTGTACCATTGCTCTTCTACTTAACAGAATTTCTTCAGATACTTGGAAGCTGCCCTTCCCAGCCTACCCCTGCCCTCTAGTTATCTCTTCTTCAGAATAAATTTCCTCGGTTCTTTAAATTGTTCTCATATTTTCTCAACCTTCTGATTGCCCTCTTCTGGACATTTTCCAGTGTTTCAGCAACTTTCCTAAAATGTGGCAGCCAGGATAAAATACTTCACATTAGGAGAAATCCATTTGTGCCCATTTTCATGTTAAATATTGAAGCATGCATTGTAAGGTGCTGGGCAGATAGTTGGCAGTATGATTAGAGATCTTCTGGTTAGTGTTTAACAACTAACTCTTAGAGGAAAGAAATATTTATTGTACACCCAACATAATTTTAAGTTTGCACTATATTATTAACATTTTCTTCATCACTTTCTTAAGTCTAGGTAAACAACAAAACAATAAACCGTGCCCTTATTTGTAGCAATTGTCAAATTCCGTAAATACCCTGAAATTTTAACAAACGTCTTTTGGGTCAGTTTAAGACGATTGGAGCACACCCCAGCACTGGTAAGAGGATCCATAACTCCTAATGCTGGGCCAGCTACTACCCCTTACTGATCATCAGTTTACTCAACTGTCAAATGGAAGAGGAATGCCTAGTAAGTCATAGGATCATAGAGTAAGAAGGGACTTGAAAAGTTATAGAGTCCAACCTACTCAATTAAAAAATATATATAAAACCTCAGAGTTTCTTGACCTTGTTTAAATCAGTGTATGCCATGATTGTGAAAAAATAGATAAATTAAAAAAAAGCAGTGATTCCTTGGAAGGCCATTATTATTCTAATGAAATATTCATCCACTGAGGCAAATGAGTCTTGTTTCATCTTTGGGAGTCTAGGTCACAAAGTGAATTGAGCCCAAGAAGAACTAATTTTGAATCTTGCCTCAGACACTTAGTAGCTATGTGACCCCAGACAAGTCACTTAAACTCGGTGCCTCACTTTCCTCATCTGTAAAATAAGGATAATAAAAGCACTTCATAGGGTTCAAATATCAAATGAGTTAACATACGCAAAGCACTCCACAAACCTTAAAGTGTTATAATTAGTACTATATCATTATTATCATTATATTTGTTCCCAATAGCACAATTATTTCTTACAATTCTATGGTCCATCACTATCTTCTCCTGTCACTATTTGCTCTCTTTGAGTACATAGCTACGCAGAATCAAACGTTTGTCAGCTGTCTGACCCACATATGACCTTTTCTTCTCTCTTTGTCCTGGAAAGAATGATTTGAGGATTACAGAAAAGGATCATTCTAAAACTACTAGTGAAAAACTTAGCATCATCTGTGAAAGCTGTGATGATCTCAGCTGAAAGATACCATTGTCCCATATACCAACCTAACCTAATTCAAGTGTTCGTTTTTGTGATTATTACAAGGTAGAGTAGAGCTCTATTATACCATGACTTGTTATCACTCAACTTGGAATATCTCCTGGATTAATTCATTCAATTCAGATCAATTCCTCAACTCCCCAAATATAGCTTCATACAGTAAGCTGAGTAGCCTACCAAGGTGGTATTATGCCCCAACAACAGTATTTTAAGCCAGGGTTTAATTGTATTTCTATTTCACTTTTCAAGGGCCAAAATTTAAAAGCAGCTTCTCCTCTTAGATGTGAATTAACTCTTTCAGAGAGCATTCTAATCATCTTAAAGAATAAATTCTCCCCCAGGAAGTGAATTATTCCAAAGTATTTCCTCAAAGTAGATCTAAGTTTTGGGTATTTTGGTCAGAGTTGTAGAATTTCAGAATTAGAAGAACCCTTATATATCATCTATTCCAACCCCTTCCTTTAACAACATGAGGAAAAAGAGCCCTAGTCGAAGGGTCAGAGCTGGTCAGTAGAATAGTAATTTCTAGAACCCAGGTCTCCTCTTTCCCTTTTCATTGTTCCTTTCACCATAATATACTACCACTTACGTTCACAAGTCTTTTGAAGCATTTATAAATAAAGCAAATGTTTTTCAGGATGCCAGGGCCTCTGAAGCTGTTGCCTTTTTTGAGGGGTGAGGGGAAAAAAGCTTCAGTTTGCATGAGCTACACACCAAGAAAGCAGCTGTGCCTGTGGTCACAACTTCATCATCCTCATGTCCGCTGTTATGTCTGTGCCTTGGTTTCTACACTACCTCTTTCATTACCCACTGGAATCTCCTGGAGGCCACTCTTCAAAGAGGACATATCAACATGCCCCCTGGGAATCCAGTTAAGTACAATGAATCTTCCTTGCCCCAGGAGCCCCCCAAAACAACAACAACATGAGGACTAGAAACCCAAGATTCCCAATACATCATGATCTCCTTGGCACAACATGTGGGAACCTGCGATCCACAATCTCCCTTCAATTCAACTCACTCTGAGCTGCGTGCTGTGCTACAAGCCTCGCAATCACCAATAACTATTTTCTGTTAGATTTCCCATTCCATGCCTTGTTCAGTCATGTCCGACTCTTCGTGACCGCATGGACCTTAGTGTACCAGGCCCTTCTATCCTCCACTATCTCTAGAAGTCTGTCCAAGTTCAAGTGCATTGTTTCTATGACACTATTTATCCATCTCATCCCCTGCTGTCTCCTTTTACTTTTGCCTTCAGTTGTTCCCAACATCAGGGTCTTTTCCAATGAGTCCTGTCTTCTCATTATATGGTCAAAATATTTAAGCTTCAGTTTCAGTATTTTGACCTTCTGGTGAATAGCCTGAATTAATTTCCTCAAGTGTTGACTTATTTGAACTTCTTGCTGTCCAAGGGACTCTCAAAAATCTTCTCCAGAACCACAATGCAAAAGTGTAATTCTGTGGCACTCAGCTTTCCATAAACTCTCAGAGTCAGACATTACTACTGAAAAAACCATAGCTCTGACTATATGGACCTTTGTCAGCAAGGTGATGTTTCTGCTTTTTAGTATGCTGTCCAGATTTGGCACAGCTTTCCATCCAAAGAGCAAACATCTTTTAATTTCATGGCTGTAGTTGCTGTCTGCAGTGATCTTTGAGTCCAAGAATATAAAATCTAACACTGCTTCCATTTCTTCTCCCTCTATTTGCCAGGAAGTGATGGGACCAGTTGCCAAGATCTTAGTTGGTTTTTTTTTTTTTATATTAAGCTTCAGGCCAGCTTTTACTCTTTCCTCTTTTATTCTTATCATGAGACTTCTTAATTCCTCTTTACTTTCTGCCATCAGAGTGTTATCATCCATATATCTGAGATTGTTGATATTTCTCCCTGCAGCCTTAATTCTACCTTTTTATTCATCTAGCCTAGTATTTTGCACAATGTACTCTGCATAAAAGTTAAATAAATGGGGCGGCCAGGTAGCACAGCGAGTAAGAGCACTGGCTCTAGTGTTGAGAAGACCTGGAGATCGAATCCCGGGCTCAGACACTTAGCACCCACCCAGAAACACTTGGCCGTGTAACCTTGAGCAAGTTACTTAACCCCAATTGCTTAGGGGCGGCCAGGTTGCTCAGCGAGTAAGAGCCGGCTTCAGTGTCCGGATGACCTGGATCAAATCTGGGCTCAGATACTCAGCACCACACCCAGAAATAACTGGCCATGTAACCTTGAGCAAGTTACTTAACCCTGATTGCTTTAAAAAAAAAAGTTAAATAAATAAGGTGACAATATACAGTCTTGTCATATTCCTTTACAAATCTTAAACCAGTGAATTATTCAATGTTAGGTTCTAACTGTTGCTTCTTGATCCACATACAAGTTCCTCAGGGAGCAAGTAAGATCATCTGGTACTCTCATCTCTTTGAATACTTGCCACACTTTGCTGTGATCCACTCAGTCCAAGGCTTTAGTGTAGTCAATGAAACAGAAGTAGATGTACTTCTGGAACACCCTTGCTTTCTCCAAAATACAGCAAATGTTGGCAATTTGGTCTCTAGTTCCTCTGCCTCTTTGAAAACCGACCTGTTCTTATGGTAATCTTCAGTTCATATTTTGCTGAAGCCTAGCTTGCAGAATCCTAAGCATAATCTTGCTGGTATGTGAAATGAGCATAATTGTTCAGTATTTTGAACATTCCTTGGCATTGCCCTTCTTAAGGATTTGGACGAAAACTGATCTTTTCCAATCCAGTGGCCACTGCTGTGTTTTCCAAATTTGCTGGCATATTGAATACAGCACTTTAACAGCTTCATCCTTTAGGGTTTTAAATATCTCAGCTGGAATTCTGTCACCTTCACTAGCCTTATTGTTAGCAGTGTTTCCTAAGACCCACTTGACTTCATTCTCCAGAATGTCTGGCTCTTGATCAGTAACCACACCACTGTGGTTATGGGTAATGCTAAGAGCTTTCTTGTATGGTTCTTTTGTATATTCTTGTTACCTTTTTTTCTTCTGTTAAATCTGCCCCACTCCATACCCTAGCAAATACCCCTGTCTCTGGGACTTTCCAAAGATGTGTTTCTGGCCTTTGAATTCCATGTGCCCATATTCTAACTATTCTGTACTCTAAATTGACTGATGGCCCCAAGTCTCAACCTGCAAGGCTGTTAACAATGTCCCCAGAAGGAAGCCCAATAACAATTCAAATCTAAATAACTTAAGGCCCTATTCTGACAGATTTATATAGAATACAGTGGTATAGTTACTGATTTGCTTTTGACTGAACTAAACATTGCTACCAGCTCTTCTGTTTTAAAGAGCTCCCATGCTGCCTCAGTTTCCCTCCCACCTGTACAAAGGAACTAATATTATTTCTTGCTTACTTTGCATCATATTATATGAGGGGAAAATAGTGCATTTTGAGCCAGAAGACCCAATGGGGTTCAAATCCTAGTTTGCCATGAATTTATGCAAATCATTTAGCCTTTCTGGGTCTCAGCTTCCTCATCTGTAAAATGAGGGGTTTGAACTAGATTCCAGTTCTTATAGTACTAGATGATGATTAAGGTTCCTTTTGCCCGTAAATCCAATGAACCTATGCTCACTTTTTCTCTCCCTCTTCTTTCTCTGGAGGAGTGAGGAAGATCTTATTTGTTAGAAGTGTTTGGGGATCTGTTTTCAAGGAGAGCATGGAGGTGATGATGATGATGGCAATAACAATAAATAGCTATCATTCATATAGTGATCCTCACAACAAAGCTGAGATGTAGGTGCTGCTATCTCCCCTTTACAGATGAGGCAAATGAAGCACAGAGAGTTTAAGTGACTTGCCTATAGGCACACAGTTAGGAAATATCTGAAGCTAGATTTGAATTCAGATATTACATGGTTCAGTGGATAGAATGTCAGGCCTGGAGTCAGGAAGACTCACCTTCCTAAGTTCAAATCTGACCTCAGAAACTTACTAGCTGTGTGACCCTGGGCAAGTCACTTAACCCTGCCTACCTCAGTTTTCTCATCTATAAAATGAGCTGGAGAAGGAAATGACAAACCACTCCAGTATCTTTGCTAAGAAAACCCCAAATGGAATCATGAAGAGTGGGACACAACTGAAAAGCAGCTGAACAAAATTCCTGACTCCAGATCCAGTGGTCTATGTTCACATTGCCACCTTGGTACCTGAAGCAGCCATCCTTGTCCCTGGAGTGGCTTTGGGCCCTCTGAGATGGCCACAGATGGGAGGGACCTAGATCTGGTATGCTTTCAGTGCTGAGGCTCCTGAATACACAAGCAGAAGTCAGCTCTTCTTCCCAGTCCCCACCCTTGTGAAGCTCCTCATATATAGACTGGATGGGAAATCAAGTGGAGTGGGCAGAAGAGGAGGGAGGGATTTGAGACAGAAAGCCCAGGGCTCACTCCTGCTTGCTGCAAAGAAAGGCAATGAAGGAATGACAGCAGAGACAGATGAGCCCCAGCAGCCAGGCCCTGCTCTTACACAAACTGCCTTCATCAGCAACTTGCTGCTACCATCAGTTAATCTTCTTGCAAAGGTACATTTATACATTTCCTTTCCCGGTAACCTAATCTACCATCTACTTTATGCATACATGTTCTGAGATTTGGGAGCCAGTGTGTGTGAATGTGTACCCACGTATAACCAATCTACCTAGCTAAGAGCTGCAATGGAATTTAAAGACTAGACATTTCATTGCACTGAAGATCCCAAAGACCCAGCAGCTCCCAAGGCTGCCTCGCCCCGACTAAATAATAATCAGAGCAGTTCAAATTATGTAATCCTTCCATTCTCTGTTCCATCCTCATTGGCCTATTAGCTGTTCCCTTGTACAGGATGTTCCATCTCCCACCTGCAACCCTTTGACTTTCCACAGGCAAGCTGCCATGTGTTGGACTCCCTCCTCCAAAGCTGGCTCTTAGAACATCTAGCTTCCTTCAAAACCTGGGGCCCATCCTCCTCAAGACCTTTCCTGATTCCCTTCAGTTGGCACTGCACCCACTCTCTTAAAATACCTTTGGATTATTTTGAATATGCTTTGTAAATACTTAGCTATGTACATATGCATTCACACACACGCTCCAGTAGAATGTAAACCCCTTGAGGGCAGGAAATATTTGATTTTGGCTTGGTACCCTCACCACCTAGCACAGTGCAGTAAGCACTTAATAAATGCTTATTAAAATTAAATTAAATAGAATGTTTTCAGATTAACAGAAGACTTTCTTCACAATTATCTATCAGCCATTATCTGCATGTCACAGATAGGAAAATAGACCCAGAAGGAGAGAAAGTGACTTTTCCAAGCTCCAGCTAGTCAGTAGCAGAAGCTAAATTCGAACTAAGGTCTCCTGACCCTGTTGAGCACCTTCTCTTCCACCAATCAAATCAGTATGCTAAAAACAGACTCTGTTCTTCGGAGGCACATATGTTAAGATCCATGTAGACCTTCTACAACAGACTCATTTGTAATAGTTCTATCAAAATAGTAGAACTAGGTATTGAGGGGTGGGAATGAAAACCACAGAGTGCTATGTCTGCCACCTCCTCCCCTTTGGAAACTGTCTTTGGAAAGGCTTTGATTGTCTTCGCCCACATTTTAAAAATGCTATTTGCTAATAATGTAGCCTAATAATGAAAACTTCTTTCTGGTTGCAGCCTAAGGAGACAGATTTTTGAGTGTGAAAGAGACAGGCATATGGACCAAAATATGAACACACCACACAGACATACAAACTCAGATCTCCACATCCCCACCCACCCAGCCACCCACCCTCCTGTGTTCCACATGGCCAAGCATTCAAAAAAAGTGAGACATGCAAACACCCTGACATCATTCCAGAGCCTAGGATGGGTTTCCCACAGGGTTAACTGTTAGGATCAAAACAGTTCCAAGCCATGGAACTTACATTCTACTCAACCAAAATGGCTCCTGACTCTATAATCAACTGTAGAATATCCCTGGATTTTCTGTTCTAAACTCTTGAGAAGAGAATAGATCAGGAAAATGATTGTCATGATGATAATAATAATGAAAGGAAGTCGTAGGTTCAATTACTGTCTCTGAGGCTTACTATCTATATGATCTTGAGTAAAGTAACCTCCTTGAGCCCCAATTATCTCATCTGTATGGCAGAGGGTTGTACTAGATGGAAAGGTGATTTAAAGTATGGAACGACGTCTAGCTCTGGGGTCAGTGGATTTAGATTCAAAACTGTTCTCTTTTGTTAACTTCATTTTTAAACTTATGAACATCACTTTACCCTCCTGGGACTCACTTAGGAGCTGGATTCAGTTCCCACCTCTGACATTACTTGTATGATTTTGGGCAAGTTGCACTACTTCCTTGGGTCTCAGTTTCTCCATCTGTAAAATGATGGGATTATCCTCCAAAGTCTTTTCCAGCTCTAGTTATGCAACTAAAAGAACCCATCAAAGATGCCCCATCCAGCTCTTGATCCTATGATTAATGTGCTATTCTTCCAAGGAAATGTGTATATTTAACAGGGACCTTAACTCAAAGGCAAGAATGCCTGGGGTTAATTGGGAAGATGGTTTTGGTTAGGGAGGCCTTCATATATCTGTCCAGTCCCCATGTCCAGTTGCATAAGCAACAGAGCATCCTTGTTATGAGCTCTAAGGGCCCCAGAAAATTTGGTCCTTGGGGCAGGATGAGGGCACTGAGTATCTAGGGCTAGGGGAGGGCATGGATGTATAAGAGAAGCTAGTCTTTCCAGTCAATCCTATTCAACCAAGTCTGGGGAGGAACTGCTTCACCATTTGAAGATGGATTGAAATCATCCTATACCCAAGTCATAGGATCATCAGAATTTAGAAGAGACCTTAGAAGCAAATCATATCCAGTCCTTTTCACCTACATATGAGGAAACTGAGGACCAAAAAAAAGTGGAAATGATTTGCCCATGTTCACACAACTAGGAAGTGGCAAGTTTGGCATTGGAGCAAAGGTCCTCTTGACTCAAAAATCCAAGGATTTTTTTTTTCCATTATGCCATCCTGCCGCATATTACTAATCCCTGTCTTCTCTTCCTGCCCAACCTTACTCCTAGCAAACCTGAGGCAAGATGCTACAGTAGAAACAGAGTTCTTGCTCAACCACTTACCACTTGTGACCTTGGGTAAGTCATTCACCCTCTGCAAAATGAAGGGATTGGACTAGATGACCTCTGTGATCCCTTCCAGCTCTAAATATATGGTCCTATAATCCTGCCATCCCTAAATCACCCCTGTCCCGTAAGCCTCGGCTTACTCTGGTGCTGGCTATGATCCACCCAACTGTAGTTTGTTCTAAGGACTAGAGACTGTCACCTCTGTGGTATCTAGGCCCATTAAGCCTATGTCTCAGACTCCAAACATTCCACAGCTCATTGCATTGTGCTTCCAGACCCCACCTGTCTATCACTCAGCAATGAACACTTTGCCACCAGTGGCAGGGGGCCTGGGAATGGAAAGCAATTTCCTTTTAATAAACAAAATGATTAAAAAAATTTTAACCTGAGTCACAGCCCCTCCCTGTGTAAGTGTCAATCTTAATGCACTATATAAAGCTTTAGACATTCATGGAAAAGGGTGGAAAGGGGTAGAAATAAATAGAAACTGTGATCCCTAGGAAAAGGGCAGGTTAAGTTACTTGCTGCAATGAGAGAATGCCCCCTTCTCTCCTGCCTCCATCCACACCTGTGGCATGAGTGAATTATGAGCTGTCTCTGCTGGTGGGCAGCATGCAGGGCAAAGCTGCTGGCAAGCAGGCACCCAGGGTCAGCACTGCATATCTCTGTCTCCCAGTTCTCTGCCTGAAACTGGCATCAGGGATCAGACATCAGCATTAAGAGGGGGCAGATGCAGGCTCTGTCTCCTCCCCACCCACACAGCCAGGCACGCACATCCCAGTGGGAGGGATGGACCTCTGCCAGACTCTCATCATTGCTCTTTGAATTTCCTGGGGGTGGTGGGTGTGTAGGGCAGAGAGCAGGAGAAAAAAGGGCAGAGGAGAGCTAGGAGGCATAGGGAGGGGAGGAGAATGTTGGCTGGAGTGTCTTTCCCAAGAAGATATGACATTTCTGTGGAAACTGGGCACTGGTTCACCCTGGGAATGAGCATAGAGAAGGGTTGGGAAGTATTGTTGCTGAGGAAGAAGAGAAGGCTGGGGAGGGAGACAGCAAAATGTCTCTGAGAGAACATTCTAAGCTGCCCCCTGGGCGTATAGACTAGAATATTTCTACCCTGAAGGCTCAATTCCTACCTTTTCTGGAAGCCACCCATTCTCAGGGGTGCTCTAAGACCTCGCCCCTGCACTCTGCAAATTATAACATGCAATTCAATTCTTCTGGACTGTGTCTCAGAAGAGAGTCAAAGGATCCCTGTGATTCTATGGGATGATCAGGAATCCCCTCTCTCTCTACTCCATCCCCAGAAACAAGCATCTGAGTAAAAAGGAAGGGCAATATTACATTTTGTGACCAAAAGCAGGGGGGCGGAATTTGAAAATGAAAGAAGTTTATGGTGAAGAAAGAGAGGGATCATTGAGGAAATACATGGGTTGGCAGAGAGGGAGAGGGGGATGTTTCAAGGTAACCTGAGGATCAGTCATATAATACCATTGTCAGGAAAGGCAAATATATTACACACAGCATTTCTATAGCATCAGGGCTTTGAAGAAAATTGTCAATGTAGGCAATATGTCTCAGTCAATACATCTTCAGCCTGGTATTGTGTGAAAGGTTCTACCTGGGTCACAACTGGGACTAATTCTTTTCCTCCTACATTCTTCAGACCATCCTTGTGTTTAGGGGACTCAGCCCCATCTCTCCCTGCTTCTGAAACAGTAGGTGTTTTCTGATGATGTCACTGTCTTCTCCTCCCACACCTTGCTTTCTGTTTAGTTAGAACCTAGATATCACCATCAAATTTCTCTGCTCCTAGCTAGGTGTTACACCTCGGCTGTTCTCCTACTGAATCCCATCAAAGCTCTACTGATCCCCATCTGTCCTTATTAGACTTGACCTGGGATCTCAGAATGAGAAGAATGGGCCTTACCATTTCTCTTTTAGTTAGCCTCCAAAGCTTAAACTTTTTTTAGAAAGGCAGTCACCAGACTAGGAAAACCTTCAACTGCTTTTCCTTTATAAATCAAAATATCTTTGGATTCCAAGAATCTTTACCTCAAAGAGGCCAAACTCTTCTGGAATCCAGAATATCAAGCCATCTAAATGGAGCTCACAGGTATTTAGTCTGTTGCAAACTCGCTTCCTCCTAATAGTAGGATCAATGACTCTGTCTTAAGGTTAGAAAGTCCTCTTTAATTCCTGTTACTTCTTTATTACTACCTTGTATGTCTCTCAAATCATTTCAAGGGCTGACATCCAACAATGGATCTCCGAGCAAGCCCCAAAAGGGAAAGCTCATTCTTTTCCTCATAACATATGCACAACATAGAAATCATATATGTGTACATGGTGTGTGTTTGTATATATGTGTATGCATATACATGCACATATACGTATATATCTGTATATGTGTGCATGTACACATGCATGTCTGTGCATATACACATGTGTGTGCATGTATGTTCACATGCACGTATTTATATGTGTCTGTACATGCATGTATGTTTGTATATATATTCATGTAGATAAATACTTTTATAAATCTGTGTGCATATACAGGTAAGTAGATAAATGTGCCAGCAACAAACCTGCCAGGCTTTGCTCTGTTCCGCACCTCTTTATCCATCGTGCTTTTTATATTGAGTTTTCTTAAAATGAGATATCCTTCTATTTGTAATTGATTTCTCATTTGCATTGACTTTCAGACTATCAGGTAGAGTTCAGCTTACACTTGAAGGGAGGTGGAGCCAGAAATATATGAGATGTCAAAGTCATTTGCCTTGAAAAACCACTCTTCTACTCCCAGTGGAATAAGATGGATTTTCTAGGCCCTCAGGCCAGCCTTCTTGAATGACCAGAAGAAGAGTAGCAATCCTGACTTCTTTACAGTCTTATGCTGACACCCTGTATTTAACCCTGGAACCTCACTCTGGGTCTCAAGAACCCATCAGTTTCAAGGTCAGATTTCCAATATGTCCACCTGCATATTTGGGGGAAGGGGGGAGGAGAGAAGGACAGAACTGTGATTTCATCAGTATGGGGAAGCTGTCATTATTCTATCTCTACCGTGCAAATCTGCAATTCATCTGTAACTTAAAAGTTTTAAAGGGTTGCCAGAGACATTGAGAGGTTAAGTGACTTCCCAATGGTGAACCACCTAATGCATTCAAAAGACAGGGTCTGAAATAGAGTCTTCCTAATTCTGAAATTGGTCTTCTATCCTCTATTTCATACTCCACGTCTTCAATGGCAAACAAAATTCTGTCTGTATCTGCTGGAATATCTTTGGCTCCTAAAAACGGAAGTAAGTACCATATGAATCTTTAAGGCTACTAGTTTCTAGAATAGTCCCAGAAAAAGGCTGCCACCAATGCAACCTCTCAGAACCAAGAGAAAAATGTACAACGGGTAGCCCATCTTGGTGAGACTCCCTGGTCTCTTGGTTTCTGGACCCTTTGCCATTGGGTTTAAGCACAAGGTCTAGATAATTTAGACCCTGGAAGTTTTCTAGCTCCTTCTCCCCATTCCAATCTTCCCCACTCACCTCTATACACACATATACACATCCACCTTGATTAGTCTGTGACTTTGGAAAGGAGTTCTGGAACAGGAAACCTGGACTCAAATCACCACTCTACTAGTAGAATAACACTAGACCTCAGTTTCTTGCTTTGCAAAATGAGAGAGTTATGCTAAATGAGTTGCAGTGTCCCTTGTGGCTTTAATTCCTATGATTCCTTTGGAAAGAAGTGTGGGCAGATGTAAGAAGATTTGGGAACCAAATTTACAAGGTTAGTGATATGGGATTTAGCTAATAATGCCTTGAGTTTAGTAGATCTCCAAACTAAAAAGCAAAACAAAACAACAACCAAAAAAGAGTGATTCTTGAGAAGCAAGCAAGATTTTAAAAAAAGAAGAAAATGTCTACACACACCCTGGGGGCCAAACAGAGACTGCTGGGGTTAGAAGGTTTTCCTAGCCAAGCTTACACTCCCAAACTGGTTTAGTGGCTGCCTGGGTTTCAGGTTCATCTCCTCGCTCTGGGCTTGCCTCAGCCACCTGGTGCTAATGCATTTCCAGCATAGCCCTGGAGCCTTCCCTGCATAATCTGTTCATGTAAATGATTTGTCATCTTGACCAGCAAGGTTAAAGCAAGGTACCTGTTATAATAAGGATGTGAAGAGCCACACAGTAACATGGGCAGTTGAAGTACAATTGTTTTATTCGAGAGGTCAAGTTAACCTTGTGTCAGGCAGACTCAGGCTAACAGCTACCCATTAAAGGGAGACAATGCAGTCAATTTTGTGGGCTTTTTAGCATTTTTTCCCACTCTCCTTTAGGAACTTGAGAACAGAGGGTGCCTTTGCAGGGATTTTTTTTTCTTTGCTACTGAGTAGACACTGATTCCTGCCTGTTCTCTGAGTGTGCTGAGCTCTGCGTTAGCAGGGGCAGGTCTCCTTTCCAGACAGCCACAGGGACTCATCATTTCTGAAGCACTTACTGTGTAGGAGCCAAGGCTTTGGATGGATGCAGTCTGCAGTAGAGTCAGAAGGGGGCGCCCACATGTAGAGAATTTCAGTAGGTCCTACAAAACGAATAACTGCAATATGGGGGCCTTCAGTACAGGATGGGGAGAAGCATGACTGTAGTTGAAAAAAAAAATCTAATAACAGTCCACAAAACTTTCAGCTGAATCACTGTACTTAAAACCAAATCACCTCATAAATTAATGGCAAGAGTTTGAGGATTTTTTTTTAGTATTTATCATTTAAGTCAATTTAATAAACATGTGTCACTGCCTAGTCCATGTAGGGTTTTGGGCTCAGCACTAGGGGCACAAGGATGAAACAAGATAAGGCTGCCTTCAAGGAGCTTACATTCGACTATAAAAAGATGCAGTTTGGACAGGCATTATAGTACACGGTAGCAGTCAGCCAATGAAGATGGATCCTTCAGGGCCAGTCTTCTAACCGAAAAGGAGTGGTATTCTGCTGTCCTCTAAGGATTGTAAATGAAGGCAAAAATAATCCCTGCCCTCAGGGAACTTACATTCTAAGTGGGGAGAAAACGTACAAAAAAATTATGCCTACAAAAATATACAGTGTAAATGGAAGGTAATCCTATGGGGAAGTTACAAGCAGTGGGTCCAGGGGGAGACAGGAAAAGGCCCCCTATAGAAAGTAGAATTGTAACGTTTGGGGAAGCATCCAAGGCAAAGCACACTAAGAAAAAATTGAGGGGGAAAACATCGGGCTACAGTCATCAAGGAAGGTTTCACAGAAAATGTGGTAACTGAACTGAGCATTGGAGGGAAAGAAGGATTCTGAAAGACTAAGATGAAGTAAAACATCCCAGGCATAGGGAATAACAGCTTGTACAAATACACAGAGGTAGAAAACGGGATGTCAGTTCTGGCAGAAATAGACTGAATGAAGGGAAGTATATGAAATAAGTCTGGAAAAAAAAGGTTGATGCCAGGTTATAGATGTATATGGTTTAAAATGCCAAAATAAGATAATTGTGGTTTCCCCTCTGGGTGATAGAGAGCCATTGAAAGTTTCAAAAGAGGTAAGTGACACAGCTCAAGGTCACTGAAAAATTATTAAGTGATTTTTTTTTTAATGCCAACTAGAATATTAAAGAAAGTACATCTGAGAACTATCTCTTTCTGTTCAGGTCAGGCAAGATTCCAAGTTCAAGGAGGTATTTTTTTACCTACATATCTTAATACTTTAATGAACCTCTGGACAATATTTCAAAACCTAAGTTCAGTTCCCAGCTCTGATGCTACCTAGTTGTGTAACCTCTTGCTTCTCTAGGCCTCAGTTTCCTCATCTGTAAAACAAGAGGTTTTAACAAGATGATCTTCAAAGTTCCTTGCAATGCTAACATTCTCTTACTTAACATTCTATTTCATTCCATTATAACGTTATATCCTATTACATCTATATTATATTCTATTACCTTAACATTCTATTACTTACTACTTTGTATGATAACATCGTGTTCTGTTCGATGATGACATTATATTCTATCATAATATCCTATTACTTATTGTCTAACCCTAGGGAAAGCACTTGGCACCACTGAATCTCAGAGTTGGAAAAAGCCCTAAAGGCCATCTAACCCAATGTGTCCCTGAAGCAATAATTCTGTCTGTTGTTGTTTGTCCCTCATTTTTGAAGAGGACCAATGACATCGCAGAGCGATGTTTTGACTCATGAATTGGATTTAAGTGAGGCAGAGTTGCACAAAGTTATAAGCCTCACTCTCCTTTCCAGAGTCACCCAAATCCAGTGTCAAGACAAAAGTCAGGATGACTAGTGGTGACCTGAGAAGCGATGGATGATCTTGATGTCTTCACTGTCTGACCAAGTTCTAAGCCTTCCACAGTGCCTCCTTCAGCCACCTTCATGGCCATTTGAACAAATTGTTTTCCTCCATCCATTCCACCAGAGGAAGTCTTCACATGCTTGGAGTAGTCATTCCCCTAAGTCACTCTTGGGTTTGAAGCCTGTCAGTTGCCCTCAATCTCGTTTAGCAGGCCTGCCGAGATGGTTTTCCCAGAATGTGGCCACTGTGCATGCTAAGGCTTCTTGGAGCCACAGGTAAGAGTTGGGTGACAGGTGGACACCTGAGGTGATAAGCAACCCTGAGAAGGGCTCAACCAGCCCTCACAGGAGAGGCACTAGTCCTCCCTGAACATCCCAAGTAATCCCATCTATGCAATTCCTGACGAGGGGTCATCCAACTTCTACTTTAAAAGGTATGGCGATGACATCCTATTTTATTATAGGGATAATTTTAAGAGTTAACCTCTCTGGGTATCTTTCCTTATTGAAAAAACAAAGATAATACTTTTACTATCTGGATCATAGCATTGTCAACTATAAAGCATTATAGAAGTATGAGCTGTTATTATTCTGTTTCTATGATGATTGGTTATATTTTCAGAGTCTGAGCAGGGGAATATGAACTTCAGATAAAAAAGAAAAGGAATTATAAGCTAGAAAGTTTTATGTTCTAGCTTCCTGGACAGTAGACAACCCTTGCCTATGTGTGGTAACACTCAATAGAATGCTGAACATGAAGACAGAAATATGTAGGTTCAAATCATGCTTTAAGAATTTACTAGCTATATGACTCTGGGGAAGTCACTTAAGACTCTCTGGGTCTGGGGCAGCTAGGTGGCGCAGTGAATAGAGCGCCAGCTCTGGAGTCAGGAGGACCTGAGTTCAAATCCAGCCTCAGTCACTTAACACAAAAACTAGCTGTGTGGCCTTGGGCAAGTCACTTAACCCCAGTTGCCTTCCAAAAAGCAAGAAAAGAAAAGACTCTCTGGGTCTCAATTTCTTTATCTATAAAATGGAGATAATAATGGCACCTATCTTATAGGGTTATTGTGAAGATCGAATGAGAAAATGTATTTAAAGAGCTTTCCCAACCTTACTGTACTAAAGAAATGTTAGCTATTATTATTACTCAAAGTTAATGAAGCAGTTTTGGGCAATTCCCTGTTAATGCCTTTCCTTGTTAAATTTTCTAGAGAAATTGCATTTCTTTTCCTCAGACTGGACCAACTTCAAATCTGCCTGGTGTGTGAGATTTGCCAAAGCTCGTTAGATTTTTTTTTTTCATTTTAATGTTATTTTATCCTGGTGTGGACCTGAGCTTTTATCCATATACATTGCTCCCAGCATTGGACTTCCTTCCAACAATTCAGATCATCAACTCCTCTAAAATCTACACTCAAAGGATCATAGACTTCAAATTGAAAGAAACTTTAGAGGTAATCTATTCTAAACCCCTCATTTTGAAGATGAGTACACTGAAACCCAGAAAGGTCAAGCTACTTGCCCAGGGTCACATGGGTGACAAAATGGCAGAGGTGGAAATTGAATGTTGGTCCTTTTGACTACAAATTAGTTGTTTTTCCCATTGTACTTGTGTCCTAAAGAGTTGTCTAGGGCACCAAACGTCATGTACCTTGCCCAGGGTTGAACAACTAGTATTAGAGGAAGGACAGAAACCTAAAACTTGCAGAATTCCCTGCTAGTTCTATAACCATTAGGCAAAACTGCCTACTACTTTTCTATGACATGTAATTATACTTTTATATAATGCCTGCTATTATAGTTACTTCTCTATGTGTCTTATTTGCCCTGTTAGATTGCAAACTCTGAGAAGGCATAGACCATGCCTGAGAAACATTTGTGGTCCTTACAGCATCTAGCACAATGCCTTTGATAGGGAAGCTGCTTAATAGATATTTGTTGAATGACTAAATGAACAAATAAATAGGATAGTGGGATTAGAGCTTCTAGGGACCTTCACTCAATACTCTCATTTTATAAATGTAGAAACTGAGGCTCAGAAAGATCAAGTAACTTGCCCAAAATCACACAAATATTAATTGAAAGAGCTAGGATTCGAACTCATGCCCATTGACTCCAAATCCATTATTTTCCAATACAGCCTCTCCTCCAAATTTGGGATCTTCTTTTTGGGATGTTTATGTGTGTGGGGGGGGGTTGTATGTTTTTTATTACAATGATGATTCTATTTCAATTGAATTTGTAAGGAGGCTGCGGGTTTTATTTTCCCAACATGAATCACTGATGTTCTAACAAATTAATTACCCATCTATCCTGCCTTACTGAGTGAGGTCATGGGAGAACTGATGGGATCAGCTGACCTCCTCTAGATGGTAGTGTCAGGGCTCCCATTTAAGGACTGGAGTTCAATGCCAAAATTGCCAGTTTAGGTTAGAATCAGCCTTAAATGTATCTTATTATATGGAGAGGCACACAAATGCAATATGTCATCTTTAATGGTTCAGAACAAAGCCTAAAAAAATAGTGTCCCAGCACAGATGAATTTTATAACCTTTGATATATGGCTTTCATTATTAACAATAATTTCTGTAACTGCATCCAAATTCGGGAAGACACCCGATGAATATTAATTTTAGTTTTGATTTATTTTCTGTGCCTTGCAACTCCCTCTAGGGCGGACCGCATTCCCAGAGTCCCTAGTGCCCCAAGATCTGACGTCCTGCCTCTCCCGTGAAATTCTCCTCGTTCCAGGAACCGACCAGCTCAGCCTCAGCAAATGCTACTCTTTGGGTTTTGCTGTTCTCGCTTAAAAAAAAAAATAGGGAAATGAAGGACTTTTTTTTTCTTTCCATTGGTCTCCCCACCAGTTACCCACCCTCTTGGTATTTTACCAAGACTCATGCCCCTCCCTTTTGCCCCCACCCTTTTGTCATTACACTAAAATCTAATTGCAAGACAACTCTCTTCACCTAAGTCATCAACAAAGCCCAATTATTTCTAATGCATGCAGAAAGCAAAAAGAGGGGGAAAAAAGAAAAAAAGCAAACAATACAAAGGCATACAGTAACCTAAGCCTTTTTCACAGTCAGGCTTCAAGTTCACATGTGAATTTATGCCAGTTTTGACATTAGCCGAAAAAATTAACAGTTCTCAAAAATGAAACTCTCACAAAAGGGGTTTTGTGTTTCAAGCAGAATAAATTATAGTGTGATGTTATTAAAACACTTAGTTGTTAAGTTGCCAAGAAAATCCAGTATATTCACACAGACTCGAGGACCTGTCTCCATGCAAAGTAATTAAATTAGATTTATGGGCTGCATTACATCAGTGTTTGATAGTTCATTTTTCCTTTCTTCATATTTTGTCCTGCTTTATTAGAGCATGTGACAGATGGTAAAAATAGTGTGAAGTTTCTTGGCCCTGTGCTAAATCCCCTTTCGCTAGTATATCTCTCTTCTGTCAGTTCTCCCCAGCGATGATAAATTAACCTCTCTCTTTGTATCCCAAGTGTGGCAGCAAAGCTCCCTTTGACACAGTACTATCACTTTATCTTAATCTGTGCTGTTCGAGGAGAGAGGGAGATGATGCAATCGCTACCCAGAGTTTAAAGAGAAGATTTATTGTGTCAGAAAAGGGGAGGATGATTAATATAATATGCATCATTATATTTTTCATTTTGTCTCATTTGTCGACTTTTCCTCTTTGGATGTGAGAGGTTAGGTTCATCCCTGGAGGGCTACACTCTCCTCTGCCTCTCTGGCTCCCAGGGTGGGGTATTTGGTGGGCTGGGGCCTGCCTGTAGGCAGTGGGGGAACAGGATTGGGGGGGGCCCTCTGTTGGTGATGCCCCTCCCCATTTACCCAACTTCCTCCTCTAGGACAGCTACCCCAGTAGAGGCAGGGTAGGAGTTTCTCAGCTCCTTTCCTTTTCAAAAGCAGAATGAGGTCAAGGTGGGAAGGAAGAGGGGTATTGTAGAGCCCCTTAGGAAGGCTGGGGGTGAGGAGACGTAGAGTGCAGCCCCATTTGTTGTCATTCAGTCATTTCAGTGGTGTGAGATTTCTTAGCAAAGATACTGGAGTGGTTTGCCATTTCCTTCTCATTTTATAGATGAAGAAACTGAGACAGAGTCAAGTCACTTGCCCAGGGTCACACTGCTAGTAAGCGTCTGAGGCTAGATTTGAACTCAGGTCTTCCTGACTCTAGGTTAATGAAGGAGCTGAGACTCAGAGAGAAGATAGAATTGGCACAAGCTCAAAAAGCTGGTGAGTGATCCTATCCCCAGACCCTAGCCTAGCACAGTGCCTGGTCCATGTTTGGTGTATAATAAAGCATCCACAAATGAAGCCATGAGTTGAACCCAAATCATTTGATTCTGCTCTTCCCACTTAGTGCTTCTATAATAAAGGTCACCTAGTTTAATGCCATCATTTTACAGATGAGGAAACTGGGGTTGGATTAGGGAAATGACTTATCCAAGACCACACAGCTAGTATGACTGTGGCAGAATTATGAGCAAAACCACTGGGACCCATCCTGTTTATTGGTATATCTAATGCTATTTGAACACAGGGATTTATTGTTTCACTTAATGCAACTTCTGAAACAAGAACCTGGCCACATTATAAAATACTGTCATTCAGACCAGTAGGGCAAGATATGCTGAAATTGTACCTTGCTAAAAATTGATACAGATGCAACTTGTTTTGCACAATGGCTTTTGTACTAAAATGGGAATCACAAGTTTAAAGTTCCTCAGTACAAACATTGGCTGGCCTCACTTTGCTTCCCTAGCCTGGTTTTCCACTATTCTCTAACATGGTACTCAACAAATCCTAGTCACCATGGCTCCTAGTATTACCAGCCCAATTTTATCCCAAATCAGCAGCAGCAGCAAGCATTCATTAAGTGCCAAGAACTAAGCTAAGTTATGAATATATAAAGAAAGCAAAAATATGGTCCGTCCTGTACCTGGAGGTACACACATTCTAATAGAAGAGACAAGCAGCCTTGTACAGACAAGATATATACAGTCAATCAGCGGTCATCTCAGAGGGAAAGCCCTGGAGCAAAAAAAGCCTCTTGCAGAAGGTAGGATTTGAACTGAGTCTTGAAGAAAGCTGGGGAAACCAGGCAGAGATGAGGAGAGAGAGCATTCCAGGCATGGGGGACAGTCAGTGAAAAGGCATTAAGTTGGGAGATAGGGTGTCAAATGTGAAGAATGGGAAAGAGCTCAGTTTCTCTGGACCACAGAGTAGGTAGAGGGGAGTTAGGCATAAGAAGACTAGAAAGGTAGGGATGGGCCTGATTGTGAAGGATTTTAAAAGTCAAACAGAAGATTTTATATTTTATCCTGGATGCAAATAGGCCACTGGAGTTTGAGAAGGGGAGTGATATGGACATTAAGAAAGTCATTCTGGACAGATGTGTACTTTGTTCCTTCCTCTCATATGTATTTAATTTATACTATCCAATTGGTACTGTGTTTGCAATAGAGGATACAAAAATGAAACAAAAAATTATCCCCAACTTCAAAAAACTTAAATTCTACTATTGCAACAGTTTAGAGAATCATCAATGTAGAATTGGAACCTTAAAGATCACTTATTCTCATCCCCTTATGTTATATACAGTACCTGAGGATACCACCCAACATTTACCATGGGTCCCTCAAGCAAGGCTAACCCAGGGTGAACCTACTCTTTGGGTTTCCATCTCCTCAAGACCAGAGTTCATGAACCCCTATAATGGATTTACCTTTAACAATGAGTCAGTGGATAAAATTAGCCCCAAATCAGGCAGTCACCAAACATTTATTAAGCACCTGTTATGTTCTGGACGATGTGCTAAGTGTTGTGGATGCAAGGAAAGGCAAAAGACAGCCCCTGCCCTCAAGGAGCTCACGAGTTAATTGGGGACACGACATGCAAACAACTGTGTAAAAATAAGCTATATACAATACAAATAGGAAATATTCACAAAGGGAAGGCACTATAATTAAGAGGGGCTGGAAAAACCTTTCTGGAGAAGGTAGGATTTTCACTAGAACTTGAAGGAAGCCAGGGAAGTCGGGAGGTGGAGGTGAGGGGGGAGAGAATTTCAGGTATGAGGGCTAGTCAATGAAAAGTCCTGGAGCAGAGAGATAGAGTATGTTGTTTCAGGACCACCAAGAAGGCCAGTATCACTGGGTCAATATACATGGTGGGTTATATGACTGGAGACCTGGGGGCTAGGTGTATTTGAATGCCAAACAGAGGATTTTCTATTGCATCCTGGAGGTGACAGTAAGTCATTGGAGTTTACTGAGCTTGTATGGGCAGTGCTATCCCCTGCCCTCAACATGGGCAGATCAGTGCTTTAGGGTAATTGCTTTGATGGCTGAGTGGAGGGTGAATTGGAGTAGGGAAAGACTCGTGGCAGAAAGATCAACCACCAGGCTATTTCAGTTTTCAAAGTGTGAAGAAATGAGAGCCTGAACCATGGTGGTGGCAATATTGATGCTGAAAAGGGGTGTATTCAAAAGATGTTAAAAAGATAAAATTGAAAGATTTGGGGTGATGGAGAGGTGATTAAAGAGACTGAAGAATCAAGGATAACACTGAGATTTTGAGTCTGGGGAACTTGGAGGATGGTAGTACCCTCAACAGTTTTATGGAAATTTAGAAGAGAGGAGCATTTAGAGGGGAAAGAATGATTTCAGTTTTGGAAATGTTGAATTTAAGGTATCTATGGGACATCCAATTTGAGATGTCTAATAGGCAGTTGGAGATGTGAAGCCAGAGGTCAGAAAGAAGATTAGGGCTGGATAAGTAGATGGTCATTGCACAGAGATGATCATTAAATCCATTAAAGTTGATGAGAGCAAGTGAAAGGGAGAAGAGGGCCCAGGACAGAGCCCTGTGTGATATACATGGCTAGCAGGAATGATCCGGATGAAGATCCAGCAAAGGAGAGGTCTGATAGGTTGGAGGAGGAGAACCAAAAGAGAATGGCATCATGAAAACCTAGAGAGAAGAAAGCATCAAAGAGAAAATGTGATCAACAGGGTCAAAGGTTGTAGAGAGATTTAAGAGAATGAAGATTGAGAAAAGGACATTGGATTTGGCAATTAGGAGATCATTGGGGTTATGGTGAAGGGAGGAACCAATGACCACCAAGCCTTCCAACCCAACCAGATGTGGTCAGATGCCTCTTTGAGACTTTCTTGAGTGGGGGGGAGGGGGTAAGTTTCAAATAGAAACAAGGGGACCACAAACTGTACATAACTTTGGAGGGAAGTGTTTCAGTTGAATGATGAAATTAAGATGAAATATCATAGTCAGAACGGTGGCAATAAAACATGCCCCCATATAAATCTGGGGCATATTTCCTCATAAATACAATCACCATCAGTAAGAAGAAGAGACACATGTAGAGAACATATGTAGAAGGAATACACATAGAAGGAAAGACGTGGGATCAAAGTACACACATGTAGTAGCACACACATAAGGAACACCTGAGGCCAAGGTGCCATCATGGAGAGACTCACATCTCTAACACTGGGCTGCCTACGTCATCACCGCTGGGACTCCTCCCTGATTATCTTACATGGCATGTGGACTCTGCCATGCATGTAGCTCTCTGTCAGACACTCAGGCTCTCTCTTGGATGCAATCTTTTCACAGTCCTTTCAGACGTCATTCTGTACTGATCTCACATGACTATTGATGCTCTGGTCCCATGGTCCCTACAGGTGGGTACCAGGTGCAACTCTACTTAACCTAAGGTTGCAGAATTCTTCTTTGCTTCTAGCTTTTGACTTCACTTGGAGTCCTTGACTGCACTGCTATCTCTGACCCATAGTAAAGTGGGTTCTATCATTGCACTCAAGTTCCCAAGACTCATCTTGAAACAGCTCTTTTCTAAGATACTCTACTAAGACATACAGTTATTGAAACAGGGGGGAAAACTGTCCTGCCTTTTTTCCTTTTTTTTCCATCATAAGGTCTAACTTTCTCCAAACTTTAGCTAGAATGAATGTTTCCTCTCCAGAAGTAGATGCCTTGCCCCTAGGCACCAAGTTCTGGGAAATCAGAGCTACTCAACCTAACTACTACACTTGGGTTTAATTCTATTTTTTTTTTTTAATTTGTATTTCCTGGTCACTAAAGATTCCTTCTCTATCAAAAACCTCTCTAGCATAGGTCTATGTGAAGTCTATGGAAGTCGCTCCTTAATTCCTAAACTGCTTGTCATCAGCATCTATTTATATGGCAGTCTTCCAATAAATTACCAAGGGCCCTCAAGGTCTAGGGTTCACCAACTTGTCAGTTCCAAAACTCTTTGGCTTTCTCATGCTGATGAACTGGAAGTGGAAAAGCATTGAAATAACAGCAGGCTCCCTCATTCCTAGCTGTATTCTTGGTCTTCCTTGTGTATGTGTTCTAGGAAAGCCCTTCCAAGTTTTGATCTTATCCTACATACAGATAAAGTAACCAAGAAGTTAATGGAGAGATTAAGGAGTTTGTTCCAAAGCTAGTTAAACAGCAGAGTCAGGAATAACAATGGACAGTAGCACTCATTTCATAGATTGTTAGAACTGGAAAGTGTTGGATAGGTCATCTAGTCTAACCCTCTATTTTTACAGATGAGGAAACAGAGGCCCAAAGAAACAACATGACTTGGCCAAGGACATATAGGTGACTAAGTACAGGGCAGGACCTAAATCTAAGTCTCCTAAGTCCTGGCCCAGAAAATTTTCCACTATATCTCCTAGCTTCGGAGATCTGCATGGTGCGTCCTTGGCTTCTCAAATGATGTGGCACTTGCCACAGCTCAAACTGGGGGTATGGTGGAGAGTGGAACCAATGACCACCAAGCCTTCCAACCCAACCAGATGCAGTCAGATGCCTCTTTGAGACTTTCTTGAGCAGTGGGGGTCAAATTCAAATAGAAACAAGGACCACTAAACTGTACATAAGCATCCCTGCATGCTGCATGTTGACTGAGAAAACCACATGTTAACATTATCTATGTTCTATTTTATCTTTATTTACTTTGTTAAATATTTCCCAAATACATTTTAATCTGATTCAGGATGCACTGGAGAGTGTTGCTGGCTGTCCTCCGGCAACATATTTAATGCCGCTATTCCTAAGGATGAAATGTGGAGGTGAGAATCAAAGCCATATAACCCACAGGCTTTCTTTTTAGCTTCCTCTTTGTTTTTTGTTTTGTTTTGTTTTTCTGAGTAAGAAAACCCAGGTGGACAAAGTTAATTTAGTTCCCAGATTTGGAGGTTAGTTCAGGCTTCCCACTTTCACAAACACACCACCTCTTGTTCCTGCTTCCACATTTTCATTCATTTCATTCTGTTTCCCTTGCCTGGAATTTTCTCCCTTCTCCTCACTGCCCCATTTAAATTTTTCCACTCAAAACTCCTCCTCACATCCCACTGCCTCCATAAAGGTTGGAGCTGACTTGAATCATAGGATTTAGAGCTGGAAGAGACTGTAGAGATCACTCAGTCCATTCCTATCATTTTACAGATGAGGAAATTGAGGCCTATAGAGGTGAACTTGCCCAGGGTAATGGGCCAAAGGACTGCCAGAAAGGTCCTCCAAAATCAGCTTCCTCTCTGGCCATAACTAATAACTCTCTATCCTTTACACTACCTCCAGTTACACAAAGTAGCATTTTCTATTTGCTCTTGTGTTGTTAAATGTCAGTGGGTGCATGCTGATGTAGACTCTCTCAGAGAGATCGTGAGCCTCTTGAGGGCAGAAACATGCCTTTCACTTCATTATTTTCCTGGGCCTAATTTACTGTTGGTCACAGGTGACAGAGAGGATAGAGGGCTGGGTCTAGAGTCAAGACATGTTCAAATTTGGCCTCAGACACTTTCTACCTACATGACCTGGGCAAGTCACTTAACCTCCACCTGCCTTAGTTTTTCTCCTCTGTAAGATGAGAAAAATAGGGCAGCAAGGTGGTACGATGGATAGAGTGCCAGGCCCGGAGTCATGAAGACTCATCTTTCTGAGTTCAAATCTGACCTCAGACTGCTACTAGCTGTGTGACCCTGGGCAAGTCACTTAACCCTGTTTGCCTCAATTTCCTCATCTATACAATAAACTGGAGAAGGAAATGGCAAATCTTTGCAATATCTCTGCCAAGAAAACCCCAAATAGGGTCACAAAGATCACACACAACTCAACAACAATAACAACACCTCTCGGGTTTGTTGTGAGGACAAAATGAGATAATATCTGCAAAGCACTTTGCAAACCTTAAAGCATCATATAAATGCTAGCCATGGTTATTTTTAATGAATACATGGCATCACATATTTGGATTGAGTTGGGTCAATAAAGGGGACTGATATGAGAAGAGAGGAAGACACAGCCCAAACTCGGCTAAATGTTGCCTCAAATCCTCTTGGAAAGCAGAGGTGTTATTAAGTCATAAATAATCACAACTAGCATTTGTATAGAGGGCTTTATACACATTAGCTTCATCTGGCCTTCACAACAACTCTGCAAAGAAAAAGCTAAGATCATCTGCATTTTGCAGACGGGAAACAGAGGCCTTGAGGGGTGATTACACATGTATTAAGTGTTACAGAGGGGACAGGAAGACAGGTTTCTTCTGATTCTGAGTCCAGGAATCTTTCTACTGCACCACATGGATTCATTTAAATTTAAAAAAAAACCCTTAACTGGAAGTTCCTCCTTACCTTTTAATTCTTCTCCCATGTAACTCGATTGAATCAAGTCAATAAGCACTTATTAAGTGCCTACTATGTGCCCACTCCCATTGTGTCGTTGTTGTTTGTCCTTCATTCTCGAAGAGGACTGTGACATCAGGGAAGGGATGCCATGACATGCAAGTGAATTGCATGACTGAATTCTGACTCGAGTTGAGTCAAGTCAAATAAACAAGCAGTTTATTAATTGCCTGACATATGCTAGGATTGCTGCTAAGTGCTGAGGATATTAAAAAAAAATTTTTTTTGGAGGGCAATTGGGGTTAAGTGACTTGCCCAGGTCCCACGGCTAGTTTTTGTGTCTGAGGCTGGATTTGAACTCAGGTCCTCCTGACTCCAGGGCTGGTGCTCTAGTCACTGCACCACCTAGCCGCCCCTCCCCCCAATTTTTTTTTTAAAGCAACAGTCCCTGCTCTCAAGATGCCCATAGTCTATTCTGGGAGACACCAAGCAAACAATTATGGACAAACAAGACATATTCAGGGTAAATTGGAGATAATCAACAAAGGGAAGGCACTAGCAAAAAGCTTCTTGCAGAAGGTGGGATTTGAGTACCATCTCTCCCCATTCTTTCCCTCTAATTCTAGCTCTTATAATTCTGCAAGCATATAGCAGAATGAGAAAGGTAGGAAAGAATTACCCGAGAGGCCTGGGGTAGAGCAGTTGGAGGCAGGGGGACAGTTGAGATAGCTTTCAAAAGGAGCTAATTTGTCCACAGGAGAAACATAGTCAACTTCGGATTATCTGCACTAATGGAGATGAACAGTGATGCTGATAATCCGAAATTCTGGATAACCCAAAAGTCATTTATATTTAGCTTTGGGAGGCTAAATATATGGAATGCATTAGATGATTTTATTTTTGGCAGCAGATTTACCATCCTAATTATGTTTTGCTTGAACGAATTTTAAAATTAGTTTGCATTTCCTAAGCACACATCATCTGGGGGAGAGAGGGGCAGGAGGAGGGGAAGGAGGAAGAGGAGGGTGTTGTGTAATGTAGGGAAGCCAGGCTAGGATTAACACTTTATTGACAGCTGCTCCATTAAATGAATAATCAGTGCACAGATAAAAAAAATCATTAACTATAGTTGAGTACTTGGGCAAAGCTACCTCACTGCCACGCAAATACCCACTTGCCCATTGACCAAGGATAAAATGCCTGGTAAGCAAAGAAGAAAGGTCATCATCTGTCTGCATGCTTTCTAAGGTAAGGACCACCTCATTGCCAAGACAAAATCTCTGATGATAAATTCCCTCTGCTTGTTCACAAGTTTGGATTAATATATTCTTCTGTACAAATCACACAGGAAACCACCTTTCTCACAAGTGTTTCACAGGTAACATTCCCTTCATTCTGAAACCAAGTCTGGAAAAGGGAAAAAGGTTGTCTGAAAATACCATTTTCCAGATGGCCCAAATAGGGCTGGGTTCTTCATGAAAGTCACAGAAGTAGAGCTAGGAATGGTTGCCTCACTCAAATTGCTACCCACTCCCCCAAGGAATGCAGAACATGCTTTAGAGAGATCAGGGGGTGGTGGCAGGGGGAACCTTATGCTTCAGAAATATTAATAATTTGTCATATTTAGAAAATGATTTGCTGGATTCAAAGCTTACAGAAATATGAAACTGTCAAAAAATAAGGAGGATTTTTTTTTTCAAATGTACTATGCCATTTTAAGGAAAATAGAATTTTCCAAAGACAATGCTATTGGGGGAAGGGATGAAAGTGGGTTGCAACTTTAATCATGCACAAAGGACTGCAAGAATGAAGTGATACAAAAGAGTCAAAGTTCCTTCCAGTAGAATATAGAATCTCAGCATTAGAAATAATCTTAGAGGTTTAGTTCAACATTATATGTATGTATATGTGTGTATATATACACACATATTTTATATACACATGTGTGTATATACATGCCTGAATGCATATATGTACACACATATACACACAAATCTTTTCCCTAACATCCCCCCAGATTGGTTATGTAGCCTCTGCTGGAAGACCTCAATTGAGGAGAAATCTACTACTAATACCTAGGGGACCTACCTCACATGTTGTGACACTCAAACAAAATCATACAGATAAAGTACTTTGAAAATTTCAATGTTCTATATAAATGTCAGTTATCATTATTACTATTACTTCCCAAGGCAGCCTATTCTGCCTTTGGATAGCTCTAATTGGGAGGAAGTGGTTTTTTTTTTCCTTTCTCTTATATTGAACTGAATTCTGCCTCTCTGCAACTTTTTCCAATTGCTCATTCCTCTGGGGCCAAGAAGAAGTCTAATCTGTCTTCCATATGACAGCCCTTCAAATATTTGAAGACAGCTATCATGTCCCTTCTACATCTACTCTTCTCCCAGCTAAACATTCCGAGTTTCTCCAACCAATTATCATGTGGCATGTTCTCCAGTCCCCTAACGGATAGGAATGGATTGACATCTACAGTCAGGGGCATAATGAGTGGAAAGGTGCTAGCCTAAGGGGCGTGCCCCTTAGGGATGTGGGGAGGACAATAGTTCTTCTCAATCTCTAGTAATCTGGTTTCTAAACTTCATCACTCAACTGAAACTACTTTCTCCAAAGTTATCAATGATCTCAACCTTTTCCCAATCCTCATTCTTCTTAACCTCTCTGCAGCAATCAACACTGTTGACCACCGCCTACACTTGGATGCTCTCTTCTCTCTGAGTTTTTATGAAATAGATCTCTCTTGGTTCTCCTCATGCTTGCCCAATTGACTCTTCTCAGTCACTCTCCTTTGGTGGATTATCATCCAGCAAAAGGTGGATTATTATCCACCTTTTAAATGTGGGTCTTCCCCAAGGCTGAGGGTATTTGTCTTTCCACACCCCTGCTGGTGACTTCATTGACTCCCATGCATTCAACTATTATCTCTACAAAGATGATTCCCAGATTATATATGGAACCCTCTTGAGCTCCATTATTTCATCACCAACAACATATGGGACTTTTCAAACTGGTTGTATGATAGGCACCTCAAAATCTAATATATCAAAGAAAAAATCCAAACCCAGAACTTATTATCTTTCACCATCAAATAAAATCCTCTTCTAAATTTCTGTGTTTCTGTTGAGGACACCACCATCTTTCTAGTCTCACAGGGTCTTACAGTCCTGGAGTCATCCTAGACTTCTCCTTCTCCCTCACCCCTCCCCCTATGTCTGATTAGTTGCCAAATCTTACTATTTCTACCTTCACATCTCTTATATCCACATTCTTTTCTCCAATCACACAGTCATAGCCCTAATTCAGGCCCTCATCACTTCTCACCTAGATTACTACAACAAAACCTTAATTGGTTTCCCTCCCTTTGGTATCTCTCCCCTCTGCAATCCCTCTTCCACATAACTGCCAAATGATATTTCCAAAGCACAAGCCTGACGATATCACTCCCCCAATTAATAAACTCCAATGGCCCCCTATTGCCTCTGGGATTAAAAACAAACTCCTCTGTTTGGTATATAAGGTCCTTTACAACCTTTCTCCAACCTACTTTTCTAGCCTTATTATACATTACTCACCCTTTATAGACTCTGTGGTTCAGCCAGACCAACTTGACTTTCCTCACAGATGGTTTTCCATCCCCCATCTCCTTGGGTTTGTGCAGCTTACTTTCTATACCTGTAATTTCTTCCTTCCTTCCTTCCACCTCATAGAATCTCTAGCATTCACCAAAGCTACCTCAAATGATTCCTCTAACTGGAGGTTTTTCTTCCCTTCTCTACCATTAGTGTCTCCCCTCTGGTCCCACACCACCTCCCAAAGCAAGGTTTGGATAAGTGGCATTTAGGGGTCAGTTTTGTGAACTTCAACCATTCCCCTCTCTTCTTTACCATTGCTAGAAGATGCCTTGCTTATTATAATATGAGACTGTGCCTTGCCTTAGCCATCTGTAGGCAAGCAATTTCATCCCCCTAGGCCTCAGTTTCATTATTTGTACATGAGGGAGTTGAATCTTCTTGTTTTTATTTGCATATGTTTTGTATATATTTCTATTTATACATATCATCTCCTCTGATAAAATGTAAGTTCCTTAAAGGGAGAGATTATTTCTTGTCTGTCTTTGTATTTCCATGCTTTCTTTATTGGTGAGAATTTATCATACCTAACCAGTCCCAGGGTGCATTCCAACTATCTCCCTGTGATATTGCCAATCAAGTACCAACACCCCCTACCCTGCTCACATAAACACTTTCTTCTTATTATTCTAGCAACAGTAATCAAATCAAAACTATCTGTAAGGGAAGTGTCCAGTAGAAGGCCCTGATTCCACTCACTAACCTTATGACTTCCCAGATCAAAATATCTCTTCCTGGCTACCATTGTCTTTTATGTATTGCCTTTTCTTTTTGGAATATAAGCTCCTTGAGGGCAGGAGAATGTCTTACATTTGTATCCTCTCCTGCACTTAGGATAGTGTCTAGCACTTAGTACTGCTTAAGAATGCCTTTTTCATTCATTCATTGCCTTGCAAAGTACCTGGGTACAGTAAGGACTTAACAAATATTGATTGATTGATTGATTGACAAAGTAGCATAACGGTTTTCCATAAGAACACCTACCTCCCATAATAATCCACCATTCACCAATGGCAGAAGGGGAACCTGGAATTGGGCACAGGCACATGCTGTTTCTAGTTACCTGAAGTCATTTCAGTTCCTTGGCATCTACAATTTCCACCTTTGCCCCAGGAGCAAAAAACTCATGGATCAGCTACAGTAACCTAATCATATTTTTTAAAATTTTTATACTTAATAAATGTTTATTGAATCAACAAATGACTGACCTGGAAGTCAGATCACCTGGGTTCAAATGGTGGCTCTCTTTTCTATCTATGTGTCTTTATGTGACTCACTTAACTAGTCATGACTTCAGTTTACCCATCTGTAAAACAGAGGGTTAGACTGTGATATCCTTCAGGCTCCTTCCAGCTCTGACATTCTGTGATTCTATAACCATCTTATTCAACCTCCTCATTGCATAGATGAGGAAATATACCCTGTTAGTTAAGCAGCTGTTTCTTCAAAACATTTCTTCTATTCATTCTTTCCCTTTACCATCACTGTTTTATGCTCTCATCACCTCATATCTGGGCTATTACAAAACTATGCTGGTTTCTCTGTCTCTTCTCCCTCTTTCCAATTCATTCTGCAGCCTGTCATCAAGTCTATTTTCCATTGAAAAAAAAGGATTTGGAGCCAGAATCTGGGTTCAATTCCAGCTCTCCCACCTACCTACTTAGTATCTGTGTGACCTTGAGTAAATCACTTAATTTGCAGGAATAGCAATGGTAGGCAGTAATTTGAGGGTCAGGGCCAGAGGACATGAGTATTCATCCACAACTAACATAGTATCCAGAATTGTAATGAACTTCAAAAGTCATTGAGCTAAATCCCCTCCTCATTTTTCAGAGGACAAAACTTTTGTTGTTGTTATTCAGTTTTTTCCAACTCTTTGTGACCCAATTTGGTGTTTTCTTGGTAAAGATACTAGAGTGGTTTTCCATTTCCTCCTCCAATATATTTTACAGATGAGGAAACTGAGACAAACAGAGTTAAGTGACTTGCCCAAGGTCACAGGGCTAGTAATTGCCTGAGGTCAGATTTGAACTCAGTAAGGTGAGTCTTTCTGACAGCAAGCCTAGCACTCTATCCACTGCACCACCTAGATGGCCCCAAAACTTAGTCTGGTGAATAATGATTAGTCCTTTCCAAGACATATTTGCACAGTTTTAACATATGAGACACAACACATGCCACATATGTTTAGCAGCCCAATGGAAATGCAATGAAAATGAAAAAATCATTTTACTCATTCTGGAGACCTGACTTGTAGTCCTGGCTCTGCTACTCACTCTCTGTGGCTTTGGGAAAGGCCCTTGCCATTCCTGGACCTCTTTCTTCATATGCCACATAAGGAGGTTGGACTGGATAACCCATAAACTAAATGATCCAGTTCCTCTCTAAAATGTTATGATAGACTACTGGGTTCAGTAAGAATGGGGAGATATTTGCAGAGACTCCTAAGAAAAGAATGGTTCTTAAAATCATGAAATACCAGAGCTAGACTAGTCTTGTATGTCTAATATGTGCATTGATCATGGTTATCCTAGGCTCATCCTTCTGACTTAAAATCTGGTCTCAGACACTTACTAGCTATGTGACCCTGGGCAAGTCACTTAAACCTATTTGCTTCAGTTCCTTATCTGTAAAATGAGCTGGAGAAGGAAATAGCAAACCACTCCAATATCTTTGCCAAGAAAATGCCAAAAAGGGTCATGAAGAGTGAGACATGGCTGAAAAATGACTGAACAACAACTACGGTTATCTATTACTATACCTGTCTCAGCATGATGCCCTCTTTGCCAGTATGTGGAATGGGAGAGGCCTGGAAGAAGCTGAACTAAGAGGCAATTACCCTCCTGCCTGTGACAAATACACCTGTGTTTTTTAGTTACATTCCAGGTGATGGAAGACTTCAATCAATTTCTCAGAGCTGTGACCTGACTGAGTGGGGAAAGGAGATGGGAGGCAGGAGGCAATAAATGGTCTCTGACTGAAAGGCATGGTATGTTTAGTTGGCATTGCTGATTGACAGGAAGGAGCAGTCTTGACATCCTCAGTCCATCCCCTCTTCTCCATTGCCTCTCCCCTCTACCATTGCTGGAAGAAGCCTTGCTTCCTCTAATTACATGACTTTATCTGACTTTATTCCTGTATCTGACTTTAGTCATTTTGGGGCAAGTGATGTCACTCCTCCAGACTCATAGCTCATCAGATTAGAGAACTGGGAGCTGAAAGGGATCTTGGAGGGCATTTGGGCTCATTGTACAGATGGGGAAACTTAAGTCCAGAGAAGGAAGGTGACATTGCCAAAATCACACACCTACTTGGCAACAGAGCCAGGACTCAGGAGCCCTGACTCCCAGTGTAAGACGTTTTCTACCACACCATGCTGGATTATGACAGGTCTCTGTTGCCAATACCAGAGTGGCCCAGGGAAGGAGACTTTGCCAAGGAGCAAATTCCAGAAGAACTTTCACAAGATATGCTGCCCATAAAGGGCTCCCTGCTCCTGAAACTCCTGGGGTAGTTTTCCATAAATCTACCAAGTAAGGAGTCTCAGGTCTTGAGGAGCCTGGCTCTGAGCATCTCTGGATTAATAGTGGAAGCAGCATTGATAACATCACAACCTAGATGTTTACTTAGCCGTAAACAAGCCATTTCTTTGGCTCAAGTAAAATCTGAGGATATTGAACTATAGGTAACTTGCTTGTATACTAAGCAACATCCCAAATTTTCCCTAAGATTATATACATATATATGTATGTATATACACACACATATGTGGATTATATATGTATGAATGTATGTATATACACATCTGTAGATATATACCTGTATATATGGGATCACAGGATTTAAACTGGGAAGGGACAATAGAAGTTAGCTTGCCCAAAATCTTCATTTTACAGGCAAAAAAAAAGGTGCAGAAAATGACAGAGCCAGGATTTTAACTTGTCTGACTCCAAGTTCGGTGATATCTGCATTGCAGCATCCTACCTCCAGAGAATGGGCAGCTAGATGGTGGAGTGGACATCCTGCTGGGCCTGAAGTCAGGAAGATTCTTCCTGATCTCAAATCTGGCCTCAGACACTTAGGAGCTGTGTGACCTTGGGCAACTCACTTAACTGTTTGCCTCAGCTTCCTCATCTGTAAAATGAGCTGGAGAAGGAAATGAGTCTGTCCAGTATCTCTGCCAAGGAAACCCCAAATAGGGTCACGACTGAACAACAATAACCCCACCTCCACAGAGCTCTGCTCCATGGAGCAAGTTTCCCGTAGCCTGATTTTTTTATAAGCCTATGGACTTGTGTGAATTAGTACATCCTTCCCACAGCAAGAATTAAAGTATAATATGTTTTTTGCAAAGGAAATAAAAATCCCCCATGAAAGTCCTCTAAAAAAGTTCTCATTCCCAATATTTCTACAGTGGCTGGGAGACATGTAAGCCTACAAGAAACATTAACATTCTTTGCTAAGATATAAGAACCTGCCTTCCAGTTGCCTGGGAAGCATTTCCATCAGTCCTCAGATTGTGTACCAGTCATTTATCTAAACTATACATAAGGAGCACGACATAATGGGAAGAACACTAAATTTGGAGTCAAAAGACCTGAGTTCAAATTCGGACCTAGCTACTTAATTTTTTAGGCCTCAGATATGGAGACTCTCTCCACCAGCAAAGATGGCAACCCCTTTACCCTAGAGACCATTGTTTCATGAGTTTCCATAAGGGAAAAACATCATCATCTGGTGACCAGCCCTCTAATGCAAAAGTTCTTAACCTTGGGTTCATGGACCCTCAAGGGATCAATGGGCAGATTACAGGGCTCTGTGAATCTGAATGGGGGAAAGGTATAACTTTATTCTCACTTACCTTTGGTTTCACTTGGATACTATATATTTTATTTTATGTATATAAAAACATTACTCTGAGAAGGGGATTCAGAGGCTTCTCTAGATTGCCAAAGGGATCTGTTAAGACCCCCTGACTTTAATGATATCCTGTACTTAGCCAGGTGGGTTCTTGAAGGACAAGAAAGAAAAGTGCTTGAAACCTTACCAACTTGGTTGCTTTTTCCTGATCCAGTCTTCAAGAACCCAGGGTTCCCCTACCCCTTCATCACAATGATGCATTGAAGGAAGACACCTCAATGAAGGAACTTTCCCATAACTTGATTTAACATGAGACTGTGGACTTGGGCTAATTTGCATGTCTGGCCCACAGCAAGCATGTAGATAGAACATATTTTTGGAAAGATTAAAATTCCCCATGAAACTCCCCAGAGCTGCTGGTAGTCTCTGTGAACTGTATAGGTCAATAAGGAACATTTAGCATTCTTTACTAAGAGATAAGAACCTGCTAACTCTAGCAGGGAGGCCATCTTTGTTAAACACTTCAAGGAAAAACAAATGAGTAGGGACTAGTTTTGCAATTTCTCCTAATTCAGAATGAAGGAGGAGAAATCTGGACTCTAAGCTTTTTTCCTACTTGAATGTATCCTGAACTTTGAAATAATCTGCTTCAATTCAAACCAACAAAAGTTTATTTCACATCTACTATGTACAAGAACACTAGGAATACAGAGATAAAAATGAAGCAGTCTTTGTCCTCAAGTAGTTTCCATTCCAGGTGGGATGGAAGATAAAGCATATATACAAATAACTAAGGAGGTAGTAGGCATTGATTACTTGAGGGTGGGGAAGGGAGTAGATGGGAGAGAGGATCAGGTAAGGCTTCAAGGAGGGGATGCAACCTGACTTGAGTTTCAGTGGAATGCTTGGATTCTGAGAAAGGATGCTGAAGTAGGAGAACATTCCAGGAATGAGACACGGTTTGTATGAATGCATAAAAGAGGCAAATGAAATATCTAATTCAAGGAAGAACTTGTAGACCAGTTTGGCTGGAACACAGTATGCAAGGTAAGTCATGTAAAATAAGGCTGTCAAAGAAGGTTGAAGCCAGACTGGGGAAGGCCTTATTTCATGAGCTTTGTCCAAACCCTGTGACTTTTGGCTTACCTATGTGGGGAAAATTAGCTTGAGGAAATCCTGGGAGTTCTGTTCTCATGAGAAACTGTCTTCTGAATTTCTTTTCTCTCTCTTCTCTCTCTCTTCTCTCTCTCTCTCTCTCTCTCTCTCTCTCTCTCTCTCTCTCTCTCTCTCTCTCTCTCTCTCTCTCTCTCTCTCTCTCTCTCTCTCTCTTTCCATCGGGAAATCTAGCACATTTCATTTCTACCAGAAACCAGGGGAAAGCTAGAGGGAAATCCCTTCTTTCTTGCCTACTTCCCTCCAAACCTCGAGAAGGTGATTTTTCTCCTTGGCCTGAAGGGGATTTTTCTCCTGGCTCTGAAGAAGAGGCAGCAGTGAGAATTTTTTTTTCCATTTAATTTCATTTTTCATCATTTTTACCCTTTTCGGATGGTTCACATCTGAGGGTCTCGGTGGATTAACTGGCCAATCAGATTTCATTATGAGCCCAAGTAGTTCTTATCATTAAACCTGTAATTTATTTCTTCTGTATTTCATAAAATGTGAAATATTACCATTCTCCAGGAGCTCGAAGACAGCAGAGATGCTCCATTAAGCCCAACATTGCTCCTCCATGAAAGGCAGTAATTATATGCAACTTCTCTTTTTTTTTTTTTAACAGCTAAGTTTCTACTTGCAGATGCTAACAAAAGAAATAAGCTTTTAATCCAAACATAATTAATATGAATTACCTCCCCAGTACATCCTGGCTTTGCACCATTAAACTTAATTTTTGTTTTGCATGATAATTGTGTTATCATTACCGTTTATAGGAGAACTCAGGGACCTTCACTTTGTTTTCAGTCAAGACCAGAGGGACTAGAAATGACTCCTTCTCCTCTGCCAGCTTCGATCTGACTGGGCCAGCCTTCCTAGCCTATCCTCTCTTGGGCCATGAAGGTTTAGAGGGGACTGGGACCTTGGGAAATAATCAGAGGTCTTCTCCCCATTGAAAGATAGAGAAATCAGGGAAGCTGAAGAAATCCTGCTCCCATTGGTACAGTGTTTGCCGTTAGGGAGATAGCAGAGCCTGGGCAGCTATCTAATCATCATTATTATCATGATAATTATTACAATTATTGTTATTATTATTGTTCTTCATAATAAGTGCTGCAGTCATTCATCCATAGAGCATGCCCACAACCTTTCACTATTTATGATTCCTTACAACTACCCAGAGAGCCAAGGTGTTCATCCCTAGATCATGAACCAAGGTTCATCACTATTTTACAATTACAGGCCAAGACTTCTGGGTCTTATTTTGTGCTTGAAGAGGAGACTGAGCATGTTCCTTCCCTTCCATCTCAGTTTCATCTGAAGGAAGAAGAGGCTACAGCAATAATCTCTGCTTCTGCCCCCATCTTCCAAGGATGTTGTGAAAACTAATATAATTTTTTTGAAAGAATTAAAATCAGGGGCGGCATGTTATAGTGGATAGAGAAACAGCCTTGGAATCAGTAATACCTGGGTTCAAGTCCCTCTTCTGACACGTATTATTAGTTCAAAGACACTAGGCAAGTCACTTAGCCTGTCCATCTCCCAAGCAATTCCCTAAAACTCTATGTTATAGGGCAAGTGCTGATGTATATAGGGAGAATACGTTTCCTCCTTGGTTTCTATTTTTCCCACAGGACACTTCATCTCCTATCTCCAGTGCCTTTTCACTTACCATTCACCATGTTTGGAATGCTAGCCTTTGTCACCTCCACCTACTGGCATCCCTGGATTCCTTCAAAGCTCAACAACCATCTTATGCAGAAGGCCTTTTTCAGGTTCCCTTCCCCCACATGCATACCTGCTAATGCCTTCTTTCTGAGAGCCTCCCTATACATTTCCAGTGTATACATCTTATATGTGCAATCTATTCAATGCTGTCTTTTCCCATCAAAACGTGAGCTCCTGGAGGTCGGGAGTCAGATTTTTGCCTTCCTTTATATCCCAGTACTCAGCACAATGTCTGATAAATGTTATGTGCTTTATAGAGGCTTGTTGATTGATTGACTATACCAAGAAAATAACAGACATGGTACAATCAATTGATTAAAATACCTGCAAGTGGTTCAAAAATAGTCTATCATTTATTCAACACATTTAAACTAAATGGGCAAGAACCATATAATTTCTTTTTTTTTTTTAAGCAAACTTGCTCAAGGTTACACAGCCAGTTATTTCTGGGTGTGGTGCTGAGTGTCTGAGCCCGGGATTCAATCTCCAGATCATCCCAACATTGGAGCCCATGCTCTTACTCGCTGAACCACCTGGCCGCCCCTAAGAACCATATAATTTCAATTGGAAGAGAGACCTCATCAGTCATCTAGCCCAGGTCACTCCTGAAAAAAAAAAATTCCTTCCACAGTGAGGAACTGACCTCAGTGAGGAAGTCAATAATTCAATAAATAAATAAATAAAATCAATAAATATTTATTAAGTGCCTACAATGGGCCAGGCATCATGCTAAGTGCTGGGCATACAAAAAGAGATGAAAAACAAACAAACAAACAATAAAAAACAACAGCTCCTGCCTCTAACCATTAACTCCCAAGAGGGCCCATTCCACTTTTAGACAGTTCTAATTGTTGGGAAGGTTTTCCTTTCGTTAAGTCTCATAGTCATCTAGACTCACGACCTAGGTTTCATTTGTGACTTTTCGCTTTGTTCCACCCCACACCCTACATCCAATCAATTGCCAAGTCCTGTCATTTCTGCCTTCATAGCATCTCATATATCCATTCTCTCCTCTGGTAATGCCACTACCCTGGTCCCTTATTACCTCAGTCCTTTTGCCTAGACCATGGGT
>NW_027187378.1:42129178-42153532 GCF_028583685.1 Petaurus breviceps papuanus | reverse complement strand
GCTTGGTGAGTAGAGAAGTGACATGTTCAGATCTGGACTTTAGGATATCAGTTTGGCAACTGTCTAGAAGATAGATTGGAGAGAAAGGAGATAAGATTCAGGGAGATCAATTAGGAGACCATCAAGATGATAAGGGCCTGAACTAGGGTAGCAGAGAGAAGGAGATAGATGTGAAAGGTGTCATGAACATAGAATGAACAGGGCTTGACAAATGATTGAGTATGTGGGGGTGTGGGAATTATGACTCCTGAGTGAAGGAAGACTCCTAAGCTTCAAAGAGGGTGACTGGAAGAATGGTGGTGCCCACAATTGATATAAAGAAGTTAGGAGGAGGAGCTGGTTTAGGGGAAAAAATAATGAGTTCTCTTTTGTACATGTTGATTTTGAGATGCCTCAGGGGCATTTGGGTAGAGATGTCCAGTAAACAATTAGAGATGCAAGACTGGAGTTCAAGAGAGAGAGATGAGAACTAGAAATACTGAGTCATCTTCATGGAGATTGAACCCACGGGAGCTAACAAGATTCCTAGGAGTTAACAAGACCACTAAGAGCTCATGAGCTCCCTAATAGCTAATGGGATCCCTAGGAGCTAATGAGATCCTTAAGAGAGAGTATAGAAAGAGAAAATAAGAAGATCCAGAAAAGAGCTCTGGAGTACATCCATATATGGAAGGAAGGACATGGATAATGAACAAAAAGAAGCCATAGGACAGTAGTCTGAAGTTCTTGTCTTATCGATTTCTCCTTTAGCCTCTGTCAAGGCAAACTTCCGCGTGGTAAATAGGCATGGCAGCTAAGCAGTTGGTCATGGGACTAAACCACAAAAACTTAGCTGAGAAGGCTACCACCAAAAGAAGATAAAAGACTATAGCTTTTATTTCACACAAAATGGACAGCAAAGGCAAATTTGCAGTGACCTGCAGAGCCTGCTACATATGTGTTTCTGACAGTATAAAGAAATACCTATGTATATACACACAGAGTGCAAGTTGGTTTCTGTCCTATTAATGAGAAGATAAAATGGATATAGGGATATATTTATACACTCCATGTTATCAGGGACAACAAAGTGTTCCTCACAAAAAATAAAAGTGCTCCAGAGAAAATAAAGACAAAGAAGGCAGAAGGTATTAAGAGGTAAAGGGAAGACTAAATTCATAGCAAGAAGTTGGAGGATAAAAGAGTATGATATGGAGAGGTCAGGTGATTAGTCAGTAGGTCAACAAGCAGAAAGAAAGGAAGAATAAAAGATGACTAAATGTTTGGAGCTTAAGTAACAGATATGAGGCTATTTCATTAGAGGGGGGAACTGGATCGTTTTAGGAAAAAACATCTTCCTATAATTCAAGTAATGATGCTGTAACTCCATGGGTACCATCAGATAAGAGGTCATCCAAAAATAGTCAGAGAAAGAAAAGCTGGGTAATGATGGTTAATGACTCTGAAGGTCCCAAGGTAGCTAATTGACAACTGAATAGTCAGAGCGATCTGCTGTTGTCCTGGAGCCTAGATCTGGGATGTGATGAAAAACCTACAAAGATTTTTTAAATCTGATGAGGACAGTCCACTTTTGGTGATTCACGTGGGGTCAAGTAGAACTTCCAGAAAGGAGGGGGGAGGGAATCTGATGAAATTACGATGGGAATATGGGTGCTGTTTTTTGCCACTATTGCCAACTTGATGGTGTCTGAAAGTGGGATCATATAGATTTCTGAACGATAACTTAAAATATAGAAATGGTGAGCTCTTGGCCAGAGGTGGAGTGTACCTAATGAAGGCTAACAAAAACTTATTTGCCTACAGTCTTGTGAAGTAAACAAGAGGGTTTTAAACAAAAAAAGAGAAGAGGTAAGAGAAAACTGTCCACATAGATCTACCAAATCTAGTAATATGGAGAGTAGCTTGTACATCATAGGAATGTTAGCAGAAGGGAGGAAGATGATACTTGAGAACCAGCAATAAAACCCATTGCTTCATGTGCCTATGCAAAAATACAATAAATATAGATAATATACAAGTGGGGAAGTCGAGATCCTAACACAAAGAGGTAAATTTGGCTTCATAGGTCTCACCAAGACTTAGTGGAGTGGAACATATGACAGTGACAGAACTCTTATATGATAAAGTTCATTCAAAAAGAACAGAATAGATAAAAGTAACAATGGAGTAAAATGGAATATTAAAAAAATATCTTCATGTGAGGAAAATCAGGAAGAAGAGGAAATACAGTGAGGGGCATTTGGATGAGGATTAATTTAGAAAATATATATTATCATGGGAATATTCTATAGATTACCTAGAAAGAAGAAGGAATTGGATAAACAAGTTCAGGAAATAAACCATACCCCTAGCACAGAAGCAAGTTGTTGTAGTAATTATTAACCTTGGTTATCTGGACATCTGTTCCTTACTCTTTTTACCAAAAGCAGAAGAAATGAAAAATAATAACTTTACTTGCCTTAATGATGATTTCATCTTTTGAAAGGTGGAGGAAGTGACAAGGAGAACTTCTATTAAAGATCTGATTCTCATTGGCAAGGAAGAAATGGTTGCTATAGTAAAAATGACAGAACTCTATGGACCAGCAACTGCTCTGTTAGGGGGTTCATGATAGAGAAGGAAAGGAAAAGTAGGCATAACCTAACATGTACCCTAGAGCTGGAGAGAGTAAATTTCAAAGAGCTCATTAAGATCAAGGAAAAATAGCATCTAGTGGCTTAAAATTTTTCCAGGGAAATTGTCCTGGGAGTGGTAGAAAGTTCTTGGGGATGGAATCCTGAAGATACAAATAGAAATGAGTCTGATGAAGAAGAAAAAAGGAAATTGACCAATGTGACTACTCAGAGAACTCACTACCTAACTCGTGTTTTAAAAGACATAGAAAATAGAAGCAAGGTCAAGCAACAGGATAAAATATAAAAAAGAATATTTTAGGAATACTGTTGGAAGTACTTAAGTTCAGAATGTGCAGAAGCTGATAGTGACTGCTATGGACTCTTTAAAAAGGTAATTTTTGTGAGGGTTGGGTTATGTGTGTGTGTGTGTGTGTGTGTTTATAAGCTATGTTCAGAGCAAGAGGAGAATCAAATAAGGGATATTACTCCAGCCTGGGTGAGGACATTAACTACTCAATACTTATTTTGTTTCTATTTTCTCTTCCAAAGATAATGATCTCTGGATTGGAAAGGATAGAACAAAAATGGTTATTAGGGAATGAAAAGCTTAGCTAGATTAGTGTCTTGACTGTCCTTAGCGAGTTCAAGTCACCAGGCCTCTAGAAAGACTGTGTTCTAGGGCACTGCAAAAGCCAGCAGATGTGACAACTGAGCTACTGTCAGGATTCTCTAAAAGATCTTGAAGAATGGGAGAAGTGATGCAAGACTGTTAAAGGACAAATATCTAATTTTCAAAAAAGAAAAGATACAAACCAGGGGCAACTAGGTGGCACAGTGAGTAAAGCACCGGCCCCGGAGTCAGGAGGACCCGAGTTCTGTTCTGGCCTCAGACACTTACACCCACACACACACACACAAAAAAAACTAGCTGTAAAACCTTGGGCAAGTTACTTAACCCAATTGCCCTCCAAAAAGCAAAAAAAAAAAGATACAAACTATAAGCCAGTGAACTTGACATCTATTCCTAGGAAAATTCTAGAACACATTTTTAAAATGATACATTTTTAGCAGTGATGGTGGCAGCTGGTTACAGAGTCAATAGAACTCTGAACCTGGAATCTGGAAGACCAGAGTTAAAATCTGGTCTCAGACTCTCACTAGCTGTGTGACCCTGGGCAAGTCACTTAACTACTGTCTGCCTCATCTGTAAATTGTGTATAATAATAGCACCTACTTCCTAGAGTTGTTGTAAGGATAAAACAATATTTGTAAAGCATTTAGCACAGTGTCTGGCACATAAGTACTATATAAATGTTGTTGATGATTATGATGAAGAAGAAGAAGAAGGTTAAACTTCTGCATGGATTCATTAACAATAGGTTACAACAGATTAATTTTCTTTTTTAACGGGGTTACTAGATTGGTAGATGGAAAGAATGCTCTATACATAGTAGCATTCTTAGATTTAATCACAGCATTTCACAAGTATCTCATGTTATCATGGTTCACAAGATGGAGACATGTGGCTTCAATACAGTTAGGGTAGGATTAAACTTTTTGAATGACTTGTCCCAAAGAATAGTCTTTATTGGGTTGATGTCAACTTCTCAAAATCAAAAATCACTGTACCTCAGAGTTGGAAGAAAACTCAGAATACAGACATGAAGAAGAATCCTCTCTGTAATATGCCTATCAAGTGGGCAAACAATCTTTTTTGATAAGGAAAACCTTGTTACTTCTAAAGATAGGCCATCTTATGTTTGGATGGCTCTAATATTCCCCAGTTAATCATCAATATTCACCTCTTTGCATCTTCTATCTATTGTTCCTAATTTTGTCTAATTTTTGTCCTAATAGAGTTCAAATAGAATGAGTCTAATCTGTATAACAAACCTTCAAATATTTGAAGATACCTATCAGGTACCCATTAAATCTTCAGATCAAATATTCACAATTCCTTCAAGTGATCATCATTTGCTATGAATTGGAGGTCCTTCATCATTATGCTTGCCATCATCTAATGTTATCTAACTGATGTCCTTCCTAAAATATGGCACCCAGAACTGAACACAATAATTCAGATGTGATATGAACAGAGCATTTTATAGTGGAGCTATCAATTTCATAGACCTGAACCTGCCTCTTTTACTGGAGTGGAGTACCTGAAAAATTTGTCTTTGATTCTGAAATGTTCCACAATTTTTATCAGACATGAAAAAGTCATAGAAGGAACATTCATTAAATTTGTAGATATCAAGCTGAGAGGGGTACCTAAGATGTCAACCGAAACATCAAGGAAGCGAAGAGATATTTACAGATTAGGAAAAAAAAATGGGTCAAATCTTAATAAGATCAAATCTAAATGGAATAAATATCAATTTCCATATTTGGATTTTTTAAGCCACTTCCCAAAAATAGTATACAGAAAACTGGGGCTAGACAAGGGTTCCCATGACAAAGATCTAAAGGTTTTAGTGAGCTATAAGCTTAATGTGAGTACACTTTGAAACAGCATCCCCCCAATAATAATAATGATGGACATAGATTCCAGAGCAAAGGAGAAAATTAGTCTATCATAATCTACTCTAATAAGACCACATCTAGAGTGCTGTGTTCTATAGGGCACATTTTAGAAAGGATAAGAAAAGGCTGAAGCACATTCAGAGAGAGCCAGCAGAAAGGAAAGATTAGATTCCATACAATAATCATTTGAAAGAAGAGAGAGACAGAGACAGAGAGGAAGGGAGGAAGGAAGGAAGGAAGGAAGGAAGGAAGGAAGGAAGGAAGGAAGGAAGGAAGGAAGGAAGGAAGGAAGGAAGGAAGGAAGGAAGGAAGGAAGGAAGGAAGGAAGGAAGGAAGGAAAACAAAAAAGAATGTTTAGTCTGGAGAAGAAAAACTTAGAGCCATGATGGTAGTCATCATGTATTTGAAGGTGTATCATGTGCTTAAGGAAATAGGTTTGTTCTACTTGACCTCAGAGGACAGAACAAAGAGCAATGGACCAAAGTTGCAGAGATTCTGATTTCATCTTGATATAAGAAGAATAATTAGAGCTATACAAAAGTAGAACAGGTAACCCTGAGAGGTAATGAATTCTGCCTAACTAGAGCATTCAAGTAAAAGTAAAAGGATACTTGTTGGAGAGCCTATATATGGATTAGATTAGATAACCTCTGAAATACCTTCTGGCTCAAGGGCAAAGACGTTCTTCTGCCTTTCTATGAATCCCCAGTGGTTTACCATAGTTCTTGGCACATAGTAGGTGCTTAATAAAAGCTTATTGAACTGAATGACTGGGATTTAATTCAATTTAAACTTTAAGTACCAACTATGTGGCTATGTGGCACACACTTTGCTAGTTATGAAAACAAAAACAAAACAGATTGGGCTTTTTGTTCCTACTGAGATGATACCACAAGTACATAAATAATTAAGTAATATGAAAGAGGCACAAAGCACTGATGACTAGGTGAAGGAGGAAATATACCAGGTAAGAAAGCATCATGAAGTCAGTGGCATCTAAGGGAACTTTGTAGAAAGATAAGGATTGTGAAAGCAGAGATGAGAAGGAGAATATTCCAGGCATGGGAGTAAGGTTGGGTATAGAATGTCAAATATAGGGAATATTTCAGTAAATTTTTTTGGTTGTAATGAAGAATATATGAAGGACAGCCATGTGAAATAATCCTGAAGAAGTAAACTGGAGTCAGATTTTGAAGCGCTATAAAAGCCAGGCTGATGAATTTGTATTTTAATCTATTAGAAATATCAAGCCAATAGTCATGGTCAATCTCAGGTATGGGAAGTAGGTTATTGTGACAACTGGATGGAAGATAGGATTTAGAGGACACAATATGAAAGCAGAAAGACTAAATGAAGAGACCATTGTGGTCTCATTGGTTCCCAAGTCAGAACCCCTCAGGGATCTTTGCAATCTGGAGATAATGGCATTAATCCAGGCCAGAGATGAGGATGCTAGTGATCTTACCAGAAAGAGGGAAGTTTGGAAGAATGTTGGGCTTAGGAGTAAAGATAAGGAGTTCCATTTTAGCTATGTTGAGTTTGAGGTGTTCATGGAATGTTCAGGTGATCTGCCTCAGACTGGTATAGGACCAGAGTGTAGCAGAGAGATTTGGGTTAGATATTTGGAACTCATCTGGCTAGACAGGGATAAAATGAACCAAGAAAAAGAGTACAGAGAGAGAAGACAAGAGGGCCAAGAAGAGAGTTTTGATGACTGGTGGTGGGAAATAGATGATGAGTCAGCAAAGTAGATTGAAATGTATCTCAGCAAAAATCTGAGACAGGAACGACAGAAGAAAGCAGTGCTGATGAAGTCAAAGTAAAATGTAATTTCCGTAAGGAGGGAGTGTTCAACAGTGTCAAAAGCTGCAGAATGGTCAAAGAAAATGTGGACTGACAGAATTTGATGATAAAAGAGAGGAGAGATTACAAGATGATGGCTTGAAGTGATTGAAGATTCAGTGGCACAGTGAATAGAGTGTTGGAACTGGAGTCGGTAAGATTCAAGTTCAAATCTGGTATCAGACACTTACTAGCTTTATGACCCTGGGCAAATCACTTCACCTTGGTCACACTCAGCTTCTTCATCTGTAAGATGGGGAGAATGGTAGCAACAAGCTCATAGGATTGTCATGGAGATAAATGAGATAACACATATGCTGCTTTGCAAACTTTATATATAAATACTGACTCATTACTTTATCTGTCCCTTCTTTTCCATTTCAGCTCTACCAGCTGTCCTAGAGCCTAATTACCTCCTACCTAGATTATTGTAACAACCTCTTATGATACTGCCCTGATTAGATTCACCATCTTACCCAGAAGATAACATATAGTTGACTAACTGGAGATAAAACCAACATTAGAAACTCAGCAGAAGGAGTGGGAGGAGGGACTAGGCCTAATTTTCTAGAAGAAATTCTCAGGAAAAGACTGGACTAACCAAAGAGACATATATGCCTCATAAACTCTGCTTTTTATTTGTTACTACTCCATGCACATTTCCCCAATAATTCTTTTTTTAACCCCTTTAAAAGACCCAAGAAGAATGGTGTACCATTTGAGGGAATCAGGTCCATAAGTCAGAAGACCCTTGTCCCCTTCTTCAGATTGGACTATCCTTCTGAGACTCCTTCCAATTGGCCCTGTATATAACTTGTATGTACACTGTTATTTGTACGGTGCCTTCCCAGTTCCCATACAAATAATGTGAGCTCCTTAAGGACAGGGACTGTCTGCCATTTGTTTTATCCTCCAGTGAGTAGCACATGATACCCTGTGCATAGTAAGCACTTAATAAATACTTATTTACTGACTGATTGACTGTTATTAAAGGTAGTAAGTTCAGGATGGAGAGATGGTAGGAACTTCAAGCTAACAAGAGGCAACAATGAGCCAAAGTTGAGGTCAAGGGTAACATAAATAGGCTCTACCAGCTACATCTTCTCAACTGTCTGGAGCAGGGGTGGGAAACCCGCTCTAGAGCATCCTAGAATCCTCCTGAAAAGGTCTTATAGGGTCTATCCTTCCTTTGTTTCTAGGTTACCTATTGCAGACAAATTTCATTCACTACCACTTCTGATACAACAGCTACCATTTTTCCCTTTCCCTTTAATGTTAATCTTCTTCTCTCTGGTCAGGGAGGCCAAGAAATGACTAGAAATGGAAGAATTTGTACTGGGTTCACACAAATAAGATATGAAAGGGGAAAAAAATGGAGCCAAGCAGAAGGGGAAGGTAGAAGATAAAATGTAGAGGTAGAGGAAGAGAAAGGAGCCAAAATGTGAAGCTAAAGACAAACCAAATGGGAAAGAGTAGCCAGTATTCTCTTAAGAGTTGTCTTCACCCATCCTTTTCCAGGTTCCAATTCCACTGACTCCATTTAAACATTTTTATCCCCAGAGTAAGATCTGTCTCACCATCTCTATCCTTTTCAATATTTAAGATTTAAGCATGAGTCCTACCTAATGTTAGGGACCTTTCATACATAGTATAACTGTTGTCACTCATGCCTGTTTTTATAAGTTCTCTTTGTATCTCTGAGGACTCTTTTTACAAAATAAGGAGTCCAGGAGGCTCCAAAATTTCTATTCTGATACATTCAGTAAGGAATATGCCCATGGGTCCCCACATACTGACAATAACCACATAGGAGTGGAGAGGGGGAGAGATAACTGAAACCCAAAATAGCAAAAACCCATGTTCATATACCCTTAACCATATTGAATCTGAGTACTTTCTGGGGTTGAAGACCCCAACCTTAACCCATTCAGGCAAAATCTCTCTGTCTCTGTCTGTCTGTCTGTCTGTCTGTCTCTCTCTCTCTCTCTCTCTTTCTCTTTTTCCACCTGTCTCTCTCTCCTATACTCACACTCAGTCCCCTCACTTCATAATCATACAGAAACTGCCATGGCTCCCATATACTGAACTCTCATTCATAGAACTATTCTCTCTCACACACTAGGGTGTTTTACATGGACTTAGTCATTCAGACTACAATGTAAACTCTAGGTTCACATCCCCTATCTCCCCCTCCCCCCAGCCATTTACCACCCTCAGGGTCTACTTTTTACTAGCAAAGTGAGGCAGGATGGTTAAATTACCCCTTCACACAGAAAAGGACAAATGATATGTAAGAAATCTGTGGTATAGTAGCCAGATTCCAAAGGAACTCTATCCACCCTAGTGTTTAGCCTTATCTGGTCTACTCAAGATCAGCATATTCAAAGGTACCTAGGTCTTTTTACCCTAAAAATGCTCAATTTTAAAATGTTTATAAGTCCCTCTGTCTACCTCAGTATAAAATTGAATAGTCCTTAAAAACTGGGCCATCCCTTTGTGGAACTATTATTGTCTGGATAGAGCTGACCTCATTTCCCTAAGGAAATTTCCCAAAGACAGGGAACCTGTGGTGGCTGTGACAGACCAAAAAAACACCTATCTCCTTGTATTCTTTATAGATGCGTATTTCCACGTGGTTGATAATTATTTTAAGGGAGATATGGTTACATCTCTATTCTTGGGTAATACACAAGACCTTTTGTAAACACCACAGTATGCAAGTCCTAACTCATCTTATATAATCCCTGGGCATAAGTTACAACTCCAAGAAGCTAGGTCCTACCACTGCACCCACACCCTGCCCCCACAAACACACCTGTCCACCCTGGTGCACACCTGTTTCCCCTTTCCCAGCATTGTAAGACTCTATTATCTAAAGGCCTTTAGGCATGTACTTGGTGACTTCTCAAAGTATTTGTAAGGCTCTGTCTTCAACTGCTCTTCCATTATTCTCTCTTTCTGTCCAGTTGCTGCTCCCAGCTGTGGATTCTGGGTTATTATCACTTCCCATGCCCTAGAACTGTTTCCTTGTTGCAACAGATGCTAGGCTAGGCTAGAACCCTAACTCAGTTTCAAAGTAACATCAGAGTCTACTGGTTGTCAACTCTCCTGATATTCCAGTCTGTAGCATTTTACAGGGAGACATCAAAAGTCCACGTAGCTTAAGTTGAAACCATACTCAAATCAGCCCTAGTCTTTCACAAGTTGCAATGGAGTAAGTATAAACAGTATTTCAAGGGAGGGACGAGATACACTACCAGCATCAGCCCAAAATTCATTAATAAAACTGTAAAATGAATATTCTAATTCTAGGTCAACAGGTCAGGTTCAGGATCTCTCTCTCTCTCTCTCTCTCACTCACTCTCTCTCTCTCACACACAAACACACACACACACACACACACACACACAAATACGCTTCCAACATGGCTGGAAAGAAACAATGAGCTTGTATTATAGACAAAACATGATTTTCTCATTCAGAGGCTCCAAGTTTTATTGCAGCCTTTATTCCACACCCTCCAGCCCTGGTACATGGGCTTCTTTGCCTTCCTGATGTCAGAAGTGAACCCCTCCCTGATGTGGGAAGTGAACCCCTCCCTGTCTGTCTCTCTAGATTCCAGACTCTAACATCTATTGACTGCACGCTCCTTAAGCCCCATTTTATGTCTTGTTTAGTCTACCTGGCTTTCTCTTCCACTATTCCATTCTTAGTGTAGATAAACATGTGTTTCATACATATATTTGTTCATCTGGACCACTAGCATCCAGGAGACCATGATGTTTGTTACCTTGGAACTGAAGCAAGGTTCTAATCCAGTCCCACTTCTTACTACAGGAACCTCTGACAACTGGCTTGACCCATGGACTTTTGACTTTGCCCTTCAACAACACTGTTCCGTAGTCCTACCTGTCTGTGCCAGCTGACAATGTTTATCCACTGTGCATGAATGAGGCAGGCTGGAGGACTATGTGATCCTTAGGAGTCCTAAGCATTACTCTGCTATTTCCATAGAATCCATTTCTCATAGAATCCATCCTAACCTCAGTAATTTCCTGGACCCTTTCTCAGCTTCACAACTGATGCTTCTGATATGACCCTTTCTTGGTGCTTTGCTCCAGGGCTCACTCCTCCCAAGCTGATTACTAGTGGAAAAACCATGGCTTGAACTTGGCAAACAACTGTGCTACTCACTCCTTGGTACTTCTTGTCCACATTACAGCCATTTCGGATGGACTCACCAGTCTGACTGCGACTTGGACATCAGTGGACAGCAGGGATTCCTGGTCAGGACATGGTATTGTTATATGCAAAGTTTTCAAGTACCAATAATGTATCCAGGGGTGTCCAGAAGGGTCAACAAGGTTAAATCCAAGGTACCTAACTTGTTTAAAATAAAGACAGCACAAAATATCATTTTAAATCTTTTCTGCTTCCAACTTGGATTTATCCAATTAAAGAGGTCCATGAAGCCCCAAATCTAACTTACCTGACTATTCAATGCCGCATTCTCTCATATGCTGCATAGTGAATCTCACAAAATGTGAGTTTATCTGTGACTTGTTCACCAATACACTAATACTAAATAAAGCACAAACCTATTTTAAATATCTTTTCATACCAACCCAAGTAAGAAATAATTTTAGCTCTGCTCAAGTTCAATGTCCAGAGAACTGTGAACAGTTGGGGGAAAAAATTTTCTGGAGCCATAGCAGTGATCCGCAGGTCTTCTGAAACCACCAAAATGGCCCAAAAATCAGAATTGGAGGGTTACTGTACTAGATCAGTCAGTCAACATGCAAAATTGCCTCCATGATCCCCACCTGTTTAAACCTCCATGCTGAGCCCTGGAGAAGCAACAAGGGAGAGGAATGGGTGCAGGGGAAGATGAAGGTTCTAAAGCTTCCCTGGCTTTACTGCCTTATAGATACGGCCTGAGGCAAGAAAGGATTCCTTTCTAGAGTGGACTAGGGCTGGATTTTAGGAATTCCTTGACTTGCCTGATAACATGTATATCAAGCATGCATTACCTCTGATTATGAACACATCACTTATTGTTGTTCAGTTAAACTGTTTCAGACTCTTCTTGGCAAAAATACTGGAGTGGTTCATCATTTGCTTCTCCAGCTCATCTTACAGATGAGGAAACTGAGGCAAACAGAATTAAGTGACTTGCCCAAAGTCACACGGCTAGTGTCTGAGGCCAGATTTGAACTCAGATCTACCTGACTCCAGGCCTGGCACTGGGCCATCTAGCTTGTTAATCCCATGTAAAATCATTGACATGACTATCTCCCCCACATTTCAATTGCTAAGACATTAGGCCCACCTTCTGACTCACCCATGACCCCAGGATCCCTCTGTAGACCCTGAGACCACCCTGCTGAAACTGACCAGCCACCTGACACCAACCCCCAGCATCCCTCCTCTGCAGCAGGAAACCCAGCTCACACGGTGGTAAGGTTGCAGCAACTCCCAGCTCAGCCTACTTCACCATTACCTGATAAACAAAACCCAAGACCCCTCCCCAACCCATCCTCAGCTGCTCAGCAACCCCTCCTCACATAGGCCTCTGAGACAGTGCCCCAGAGTACCCCACACAGGTTAACACTGACCACAGACAGCCCTGCCCTCACCTTAAACTCAATTCAGGATCCCTGTTTCAGGGACCTCAGTGCTACAGACTACAACAGCCACTAGCAGTACACCTACTCTGCTTGAGACCCTTCTAACTCTTTCTCCCCATGAAGCCACTATCAATCCAGTGTTCCACCTGAGCCTTGGGGCAACCCTGCCCACCTGCTGACATTGACCCTGGGTTTTCATCATAGCATGGAAGAGCCTCACCCACCAGGTAATAGGGATCACCTTTCTAGTTCTGCCCACTCCAAACCTTCCACATAAAAGGACCCCAGGAGCACCACTCACGTACTCACAGAGAAGAGGAGACCTTCTTAATGACCTAAGCAAAGCAGGAATTAGACACATTACTCCCCTGTATCAATCACTTGGAAAATCATCCATCCAACCAGCCCCCTGGGCACTGTTCAACAAGAGATTTCTTCTAACAAGCAGGTTCTCCAAGTCTTGATGACCCTACTATGTACATATCTCCTATATATCAGTGACCAAATATACCCACTGTACATGCCTAACATATATACATATCAAGTATGGATCATATGAACATCACAAGCTACTCACCTGAATATCACTTGCTACTAAGAACATCACTGTACTAAACTCTGGAAATACCAAGAAAGGCAAATAGAGGGTCCGTGTTCTCTAGGAACCCACATTATGCTTTCAGAACCTACCAAATAACTTGAGAACAGAGATATTCATTTTTGCCCCTTTACAGACGCCGCACCAACAACAAGTCTCACAAAAAGCCTCTGAGATGGGAAAGTTCTCGAACCTGAGCAGGAATGGAGCAGTCATTCATTAATTCAATAAATATTAAATACCTCCTTTCTGCAAAGGCTTCTAAGAGGTTCTGTGGGGAGATAGCATGAATAAGGTATCGTCCCTCTGCTCACGGTGTGCATTGACTAGCTGAGGACATAAGGCATGCACACAAATCACTCATACTAAACTCCTTCAGGACAAAGGCCCCTTACCCTTTTTGTTCTCCCAGCACCTTGAATTGATGATCTATTCTTTTCTCTCTCTTTTTTTTTGGTGGTTCTAGGCCCATGGCTTTCTCTATTTCAGGAACTCTCAGTGTCTCTACTCATGCAAAATGGTAACTGTTCTTCAACATAGCTAGAGCATTTACAGAGGTCAGTGACATATTCAGTCTCCTATAGGGAACTGTCTCAGGGTATGTGAGTTCCTCCCATCCCTTAAGATGTAGTAGCTCAGGCACATTAGACTACATGAAGACTGTATTAATCATGCCAACTGCTAGTGCCCTCTCTCTACAACAACCCTGTATTTATGTCGGATGCTGTATCCCAAAAGTCTTGATGCAGTTTTAGGCTCAAATAGTCTGTTAAAGATATTTCATAGCTATTATTTTAGTCATGTAATAAACCAAGTCTGTTGTTGTTTATTGGCAGTGGATGGCAGCTGGGTGGCACCAGTAGATAAAGCACTAAGCTTCAAGTCAGGATAGACCTGAGTTCAAATTCCACTTCAAACACTAGCTGTGCGACCATGGGCAAGTCTCTTAACCCTGTTTGCCTCAGTTTCTTCATTTGTAAAATGAGCTGGAAAAGGAAATGGCAAACCACTCCAGTATCTTTGCCAAGATAAACCCCAAATGGGGTCACAAAGAGCAGGACCAAACTGAACCACAAACCTAATATTTTAGCTATGTAATGAATCAAATCTTTTGAGATACCTTGTCTACATATTTCATAATTTTATACTTATACAGCATATATTTTATAGGTACTTGTTGGTCCCTCCCCATTATAAAACAGGGGACTCAAGCAGATATTGTTTCACCACATCCCTAGTGCCTAGAGCAGTACCTGGCACACGGTAGATACTTAAGAAAGGTTATTGATTGATTGGTTGCTATATATTAGAGGCAGGACTTGAACTATCTTGAGCTCCCTAACTTTGAGGCCAGCTCACCACTCATTCTTCAATATCCAATCTCTACACACAGAAGACATTTAGCAAATATTTGTTGAATTAAATAAATTATAATATAAACTCCTCAGGAGAACTAGGGGAGAGATGGTTACCTTTGGAGCAATGATAGAGGCTATTATTTATAAAATTCTTTAAGGTTTGCAAAGTGCTTTTCAAATATTATCTCATTTTATTCCCACAACACACCTGGGAGATAGGTGCTCTTGTAATCCCCGTTTTATAGAGGAGCAAACCAAGGCTGAGAGAAGTAAAATAATTTGCTCACAGTCACATACATACCTAGAAGGTATCTTGGGATGCATTTGGATGGAGTCTTCCTGACTCCAGGTCAGGCATCCTTTTCAAGTATTACCACCTATCTGACTCAAGCAAGGAAAGACTATCTAGGGTTAAGACTTTCTTCTAATCTATACTCTCTGCACGTATCAGTACTCATCCAGGTAACTCCCCAAGACTCTAAGATACAGATGGGTTGTCCATCTGCATCAATAGAAGGTGTTTCCATACCCAGAGTTCCCCACACTAATGAAGCCACAAGTTCAAGTCAAAAGGCCCACCAACTCAGCCAGTCTATCTAATCTTACATTACTTCCCTTGGTACCTTCTATGTTTTAACTTTTTGTTGTTATTCAGTTGTGTCCAACTCTTCATGATCCAATTTGGGGTTTTCTTGGCAAAGATACTGGAGTGGTTTGCCATTTTCTTCTCCAGCTCATTTGACAAAGGAGGAAACTGAGGCAAAAAGGATTAAGTGACTTGCCCAGGATCACACAGTTAGTAAATGACTGAGGACAGATTTGAACTCATGTAGCTGAATCTTCCTGACTCCCTATCCACTGAGCTACCTAACTGCCCTGTGTTTCAGTTTACCTGGACTATTTGCTGTTTTCTCAAAATTGACATTACATCTATCACCTTCTTGGGTTCACACAAGATTGTAGTTCACGTCTAAAGTGTGCTACCTCCTCATCTCCACATTCCAGAATCTTTTTCTTCCACTAAGGGTCAGTTCAGGTGCTATTTCCTCATTAGGGCTTTCTCTGGTCTCAAATTATCCTGCATTTACTTTTCTGTGGATGTGTTGTATTTCCCCAGGAGAATTTAGACTCCTTGAAAACAGAGACTTTTATTTTTGCTGATTTGTATCCATAGCAGTTAGCTCAGTGCCTTGTGTAGTAGCCCTTTACTAAATGTTGTCGAATTCAATTGAATTGGATTGGATTGGATAATACAAGGTAGAACGTAAATAGACAAGAAAGGAGGTACAAAGGACTAAGGGAAATCAGTAGAGTCTTCAGGAAAGACTTCATGCAGCCAATGGTGGCTGATTATTTCTGGAGGGGGGAGAGAAAGGGCAGGGAATCATGGAAGCCTTTGTGGAGAACATGGCATTTGAGTCGAGCTGTGAAGGCAGCATGGTAAAGTAGAATAGAAGTTAGGGAATCTGGGTCCTTTTCCTAATGCTGCCACCAACTAGCTGCAAAAACTTAATTATGTAAGTTAACTCTCCTGTCTAGGTCAGAGATTCCTCATTTGTAAAGTGATGGGGGGAGGAGGTATGCAATAAGTAAAGAAAACCTAAGGTTACTCCCAGTTCTATTATTCTAAGTGGCACCAGTAATAAATTATCAGTGTTAGGTAGAAATTGGATAAGCAAAGCTGTATGAACCCCTCACCCCCAGCCCCATGTTATAACAACTGCTTCACATTAAGAAAGTGAGTGACTAACAGGTAAGACAGCTTAATTTCAAGCTGCCATTTACTTTTCAGTTTGTCTTTATCAACTTTCGTCTCCTCCCCCAGCACCCCTGAAGCCTTGGCCTGCTTATTTATCCATCATCATTCGCCTAATGTTCCTGTTTCTGTTGGTGACCTACTGGTACCAACGGTGCCTATATTGTTTCTCCTGATCCAATCTTGCTCCATTCTTGACCTTAACATTTGGACTTCTGACTTCGCTTACCTCACTCCTACCTTTAAGGACACTTGACACCATTCTATGCACCAGTGGCTTGACCAACACAGACCACCTTGTACCTTTGAGAGAGGGAAGTGTTATTAGCTGGACTTTTAAAAGTACACACAATAGGGAAGAACATTCTAGGCATAAGGACCAGATCAATATAGGACACAGGATTAAGAGAAGAGAGACCTTAGCAGCGGATAACTCCCCAGTACTTCCCAATCCCTGCCCCAACAATGTTTTTGTTTTTTTTTCTGAGATATATGCCTTGGCAACTGACATAAACTTGGGATATTTGAGGAATGAAGAAATACCTCTAAGCAAAATAAGTCAAGTTGAATTAAATCACCAGCAATCTTTAACTCTAACAGATTTCAGAACATCAGAGTTGGATCAAATTGTTTAGTCCTTTAGTTTTAGAAACAAGCTAATCCAGGTTCACAGATGGCAAATAACTTGTCCAAAATCACACAACTTCTAATTGGCAGAGTTCAGCCTTGAATCTAAATCTTTTTACTCTACTAAATCATGCTTCCTTTCCCATAGCCCCACTCCATAGGCCTTCTTCTCCCCACTCCTTCTCAACCCTTTCAAACTCTTCTCACCTCCCCCATCCCTCCATTCCTTTCTCATTTCTCCTTGTTCCTCCATATTTCTATACCCGGTCTTCTGCTACTACTGAGATGGGTGTGGGCGAGCTAAGGTTTGGAACATCAGCCTGGTGGCCAATGGGCTGTCCCAACCTTGAGGCTTGGACTACAACAACTCTGCTTGGTACCAACTTTAATTCAGACAGAGCACACCTCCCACCCTCATCATCTAGTGACCCACAGGTGAAAACTACGCCTTCCTTTCTACCTAAGAGACTTGATCAAGAAGCTCAGTTTTCCTGGTGCTGCAAACCCTCTCAGGGTCATATGTTGCCCAGAAGCCTCCAGAAGCATCATAAAAAAGTTTCCTGATTGCAGGAAAATATCTCTAGCACCCCTCCTTCTGGCCCACCCCTCAGCCCCTTCCTTCTGTACCACCCCCTAGTCCAGCTTTCAAAGGCCACCCTCAGACAAAGCAAGTGACACTGAAAACAGCCATCTCCCCCCCGCTTGCCCACTGATAATAATGGGCCGAGACACTTTTATTATCATTATTAATTAGCACTTTCAAGCAATGGAATTAAATCAATATGGTGGACTGAAACTAATTTTAACAAGCCATTGAGATCAATCATTGGGACTTTTATCTACATAAATGCCACTAAACTCAGCTCGTTAGTGTAACATTAGCTGGAAAGAAAAAGAAGGGAGACTGGCGGGGTTTTAATTAGGAAGACATAAACCGAGCCACAATTTTTCTTCTTTGATTTGCTTTTAATCTCGTCTGCAAAGCTCTTCTGGTGCTGCCCAGTCTGATTATCAGTCCCAGACCACTTCAGTGGGAAGGGGAGGAGACTGAGGAGGAGAAAAGAAGGGCAAGTATGAAGAGAGGTTCTTGGGCATCCCCCCCATTCTCCCAGAAGGACTGGTCTGCTCCCAACCCCCAAATCCCTATCACCACTGTCTTAGTCAGGGAACAAAGGGAAACCCAGACACCCACCCCCAGCTCTCTTGACCACTAGGAACTCAAGAGTGGTTTGGTAAACTAACATGACCTCTCCCCAGTGTCCCAGTGCTTAATGGAAAGAGTTGAAGTCAGAAAATCTGGGTCCAAGTCCCAGTTACATTTCTTGCTTACTGAATGATCTTAAGCTAGTCTTCCCTCCATACCTAGTACACGGTAGGCATTCAGATATTTATGGATTGACTAAGTCTCAGCCTTGCCCTGCTAACTCTATCAATCTGTCATGCTTCCAATTAACTAATTAGCAGCTTCCATAGATGGGCCAGTGCTGGACTGAAGAGGTGAAGTGACCTTCTCAGCTCCATCAGGAAGCAAATCTCCTTACTGTGTCTTCATTTAAGTCCTGTTTCCTATACCTACTGTCGATTACTCCTCTCTCTGCCTATCCAAATCCTACCCATCCATAAGGGCCCGCTGCCTGTCTTTCATGAAGTCTTCCCTGCTCACACTCATTCACATTGATCTCTGTCTTCTCTGAACTCCTAATGCACTTATTGTCTTGAAACTCCTAATACACTCATTGTGATTACCATTTATTTTGGTTATTAACCATATACAGAGTTGCCTCATTCATCTAACTTTTTCAGGGAATAAGGCATTTTTGATGAGCCAATCTTTCCAGATAAGTGAAAGTTTACTCCTTTAAACACCAAAAAAAGCAGCTTTTCTGTTTTTAATGAAAATCTTTCTAAAGCATGTTACATATGTCCATTCTTTAGTAAAGACAGTCCCTTGATATTTTATTAATATGGGTCCTCCCTCTACCAACTCAGGTGGCAGTCTTCCTTTTGGTCTTTGCTATTTGTGATTTGCTATTGCCAAAAGAATTTATCACCTGGTGACCAATTTTCAGATGATAACTTAGCAAGGTTGATCATTGAACAACAATGTTCATTGCTGTGCCTGAATGTACTCAACAGCCTTTCTAGCTAGGTACAAACTATCAAGGTTAAGGATCTCCACTGGTAATATAGTTCTTAACAACTTGGGGCCACCTCTATACCATGCTGAGGCATCAGTGGATTTTAGTGAAAATAGTAAACTCAGTATGCATATTATAATTTAATTCAACATATTTTCTGAATGACTCAGGTTCATCATTATGAATGACCATCATTGTATTTCTGGTGTCAGCAACATAGTAGTTTCTTGACTCTTGGCCCTCTGTGTCATCACAGACATGAAATACCCTCAAGTATTACTGAGATGAAGAGACCTATAAAGACAATTAGGTGGTACAAGAGATAAAGTGCAGCACTGGGAGTCAGGAAAATCTGGGTTCAAATCCTAATTCAGATATTTACTAGTTTTGTGACCCTGGGCAAGTCATTTAACCTATCTGAGTTTCCTCACCTATAAAAAAAAGATAATAACAGTGTCTACCTCAGAGGGTTGTTGTATCAAATGAGATGATGTATGTAAAGTGATTTGTAAATTATTATTTTTATAATTATTTTATTATGTATTTTACTTATAATACATATATATATTTATATATAATATATATTTATATATTATTTATTTATAATATATTTTATAATTAGTTTTATCCCTCTACTAACAAGTCCCAAAATACTGTAGCTTTCTAATTGTTCTTTCTTCTTGTCTTTCACTCTCTGCTGTCAATTTCCACTGCTTTTGATTGTCGGGGAAAGCCACATAAACAACTTAGTTAAATCAGTAACCTTGCCTTCATACACAATATTCAGTCATTCATTAGACTCAGAAGTGCTGAATCTATTCTTCCTGATAGCTATCTTCTTAGATCTCCAGCAGCCTTCTCCCCTCACTTAGGGCTTCCAAATTGTGGTCGATATGATTACTGAAAGTTTGACTCCCTGAAATAGAGATGTTAGTTACTATGTCAACAGATATTTGATCTCACATGTCTCTTCCAGTTCTAAATTCTATTATCCTAATGATAATCATGTGTATAAATTTCCTGTCTTCCCAAACTAAATTGTGAGCTTCATGAAGGTAATCACCATATCTTTTGTATATTTCATATCTCCAAAGTGCCTAGCAGAAAATTAACATATCAAGGACACTCTAAATATTTGCTGAATAGAATTTAATTGAATAGGGGCAGCTAGGTGGCACGGTGAATAGAGCACCAGCTCTGGAGTCAGGAGGACCTGAGTTCAAATCTGGCCTCAGAAACTTAACACAAAAACTAGCCATGTGACCTTGGCCAAGTCACTTCACCCCAATTGCCCTACCTTCCCTCCTCCAAAAAGCAAAAAAAAAAAAAAGAATTTAATTGAATGGTGCTCTTTATGTGATTTCCCAATTTTAAATCCTCCTTACCACTAGCAGAATGACGTTCAGCCATCTTTGTCCACTTAGAATTCATTAGCATTGGATTTTTTAAGGCCTTCTAGCCCACTGTTCATCTAGAGATAGATTCACCTCAAATGATATCAACCTGGACCTGACTTGTTCTGAGGGACTCTGTGGGTGAATCCCTTGATTTGTATCCACAGCACATAGCAGACACTTCATAAATGTTTATTGACTGACTACTCCTGGTCCTTTCCATGCCTTCTTTCATACACCAGAAAGATATCATTTCAGTTCCCTGAATAGAACAGAGCTGAAAAGGAATTAGGCAAAATGCTTTGTAGTTATTTCTAGGGACCAAATGAATTTTTATGGTGTTTATAATGGATTTTTTCTTACTTTCTGTCATTTCTATGTCCTTTGGTTTTTCTAGTACCATTGGCCTTCCATCCCAACATCCTCTACCTCCAAATTCTCAACTGTGAAAAGAGGGGGTTAGATAGATAATCTATTAGGTCTCCTTCTGGCTCTAAAACCTGTGATCGCTTACATTTCTATAGTGCCCTGTGATTTACAGAACACTTTTCTTACAACTATACAAAGTAGGCAACACAAGTATTATACCCATTTTACAGATAAGGAACTGATACTGACAATAATTAAAATGGTCACACTCTAACCTCAATCCTTTGATTCTTTCCATTATACCCAGAGGTATACTGATGCTAGCTCAAACCAGCTCTCCAGAGCCAGTTAAATTTTCTGAGATTATTTATACCTTGGAAATCAACAAGAACTATGAATTAGGATTTGATTTACTGTTTTGTTGATCATCCAGAGTTTAAAAAATGATGGAGAAGATACTGATCATGTATATTTTAAAGGTGTATCATGTACGTTTTTTCCCTCAGAGGGCTGATTGTTTAACATTTACTAGCATATCCCTGACAGTACCAAACTTACACAAAACACATACACACATGCATACCAACATGAACCTATACTCAAGATGCTTTTATTTTATTCCCATACATGTATAATAAAAAGAATGGAGACCCATATTTAAGGTGTATCTTTTACCACCCATTCTCAGATTTTAACATTCTAGTTTCTTCTCCACTTATTATCATATATATCATTCACTGTCTCCATTACAACAACCAGCTATCAGCCTTCAAAGGCCTGAATTAAACACCTATCATACTTGCTATATGACTGCCAAATGTGAGCAGTACCAGTTACCACTGTCTACACAAGGATTGCTAAGAGAAGAAAGAGGTTTTCTACGCTGTCTCTTGAAAGGGAAAACACCCTCGAGGATCTTGAACAGGGCCATTTCCCCTAGGGAAGAGGCCTGATAGCATCTCCCCACATGTAGGAGGAGTAGGTTGTGTTGAGGCAGGTTTCTGAAACCTTTAGAATGCAATGCCTCATTTTATCTTAACAACTGCTTGTCTCTTCTTGTAGGATGAGGCAAGTGCCTAAGCCAGAGAATGACTGGGAAAGGTGGTTAGGGAAATCTTTTCACCACAGCCACACATTGGCTATGCATTTGGGCTTCTGGGATGGGGCTCGTTCTTTTGGATAACCACTTGTCAGTGGTATTGTAAAGAATTCATGCAGGATTTTTAAGGTCCCTTCTCCCTCTGAGATTCGATGATTCTATCATTTCCTGGACATTTCTGATCTCTCTTTATTAAAAATAAAGAAGTGTTAACACTAGTGGCTGTCTCTAAAGAAGGAAGGAAGCATTATGCTCAGGGCTTTACAAGTATTATCTTAGGGGATTCTCACAACAACCCTATGAGACAAATACTATTATTACCGTAGGACCCTTTTTACATTTGAGGAAAGCGAAACAGAGGTACTTAACCAGTACCTCTTAACCAGTACCTCTTAACCAGTACTTAATTTGCCCAGAGTCACAGAGATAGTAACTATCTGAGGGAAAATTTGAACTATAGTCTTAATGACTCCACTTCCAACTTTCTATCTACTATACAATGTAGCTGCCACTATGTCTAAAGAAAAACAGGGTCCATGGCACATGGCAGTGGATGCTGGGTATACCGGCAGCCCAATAATATTTCCAGCTAAACCCCTCCATGGTGCCTTTCAATCATAAGCTCATCAATTTGGTGCTAGAAGAGTTCTTAGAAGTCATTCCATTCAAACCCCTCGTTTTACAGACAAGAAAACAAAAAGAGCAAAGAAGTTAAGTGATTTGCTATGAGATCATATATGGAGGGAGCTGAAATTTGAACCCAAGTCCTCTCAGTCCAGATTCTTTCCACTCCTCCATACTGTTAGGCTGATGATTCCTACATGTACATCTCTAGCTATGGTTCCTGCCCAACCTTCCAATGCTATTATTTTTCCTGTGGCCTATCTCGATTTGGATGCCTAAGGACCACCACAAATTTAACATGCCTTATCCCAATTAACTCTTCTCCCTAGAACTTTCTCACCTTTCCACTATTCTCCACATGTCCCAGGATCAATTTAATTCTCCATTTTGTTTTAGGAGTTTAGATAACAGAGGTTGAATATAAATGTATTTTGTAATCAGCCACCTGGTCCTCACAAGTATTTATTCATAACGACTCTTGGACTTATAACTTCCTTTCTATTCTCACCATTATCATCTTAGTTCAGGCCCTCTTCATGGCATTCCTACATTACAATAAGAGTGTCCTTACTTCTAGCTACCTTCCCCTCCCATCCTTCCTTCACATTGTTGCCTGATATGTTATCCTCTCTACTGAATCAAATCAAAACACATTAGCCTAGCACTCCTACTTTTCAATCAGCTGGCCCCATCTTGTCTTTTAAACCTCAGCTCCTCAACTTCTAGGTCACATGAGCAACAAGACGGTGTTTCAGTCACTTTTCAGACATGTCTGACTCTTTATGACCCCATTTGGGGTTTTCTTAGCAAAGATACTACAGTGATCTTGCCATTTCCTTCTCCAGCTCATTTTACAGATGAGGGATCTGAGACAAACAGGGTTAAGTGACTTGCCTAAGGTCACACAGCTATATATGACCGAGGCCAGATTTGAACTCAGGAAGATGGGTCTTCAGGATTCCAAGCCTGGTGCTTTATTCACTGTGCCACCTAGCTTCCCCAACAAGATGGTGGACTAGACATTTTCTCTAACCTGTGTTCAAATCCTGCCTCAGATGCTTAAAAGCCAAATGGTCCTAAGCAAGTCACTTAACCTCCCTCAATTTCTATTTCCTCATCTGTGAAATGGGGATAATAGCACCTACCTTACAGTTGTCAAATAAGTTCATATATATAAAGTGTTTATACTTTTTATTTTAAAGCACTAAATAGGTGTTAGCTATTCTTATAACTCTCCTACATGGACTCTTTGCTTGACTCTGGATAGTCAGTGATTGTTCCACACATTACACCTGGGATTCCTGAAATGGCCCAGAATCTCAGAACACTCACCACATCAGAAATGCTGCTTGGTCTGTGGCTGAATGCTGCATTCTGCTGCACAACTCACCCCTTAGCATAAGATCAAACTGTCCACCTCCCAGATAACCAGTGAAAGCACCATAAACAGCCACAGCCAAGAAGACACCCCAGTAAACAAAATGCAAACGAAACCATCTACTTCCCCAACTGCCTATTCCCTCATCAATACCTCAAGGAAAACATAGCAATATATGCATGTACCAGGAAAACTTTCGGGAAAACTCACATGATGCAACCTTGCGCTCTTCAAACTGCCAGAGGTTACCAGGGCTTGACTGATGTTCACTCTCAAACAACCAAATCTGCCTAAAGGCAACAAAGTTATAGAGTGCCTTAATTATTGACCATCTATGACATTCATCCTTTCTTATCCTTAAATACCCTTGCCAGCATTTCTTCTACCCGCCCCTGTTAACCTCTGG
>NW_027187378.1:42124448-42129168 GCF_028583685.1 Petaurus breviceps papuanus | reverse complement strand
TAACCTCTGGAAGCATGGCCAGATTCTTAATGATGTATTTCACCTGGTCCCAATAGTGCCTAGGACTTCCCTTAATGTTATAGTGCCAACTACCCAAATGAGCACAGTAACCTAGTATTTGAAAAACCCCAAATCTTTGTTATTGAGACAAAAAGTCACTATTTGATAAAAAAAAAAAACTATTGGGAAAACTGGAAAGTAGTCTAGCAGAAACAAGGCAAAGACCAACATCTTAAATATTATACCAAACAAATCTCAAAACAGATATACGATTTAGACAAAAAAAAAGGATAAGCAAATTAAGCAAATAAAATAAGCAAATTAGAAGAGCACAGAAGAAATTAACTGTCAGATCTATGGAGAGAGGAAAAGTTCATGACCAAACCAGATATAGCAAAATTCACAGGAAGTAAAGTGGATAATATTGATTATATAAAATTAAAAAGATTTTGAAAAATGAAACCAATGCAGCTAAAATTAGGAGAGAAGAGAAACTGAGAAAAAAAATCTTCGAAGCAAATTTTTCTGATATAAATCTCATTTCTAAAATGCATAGGGAACTGAGCCAAATTTACAAGTATAAAAGCCATTCCCCAATTAATAAATGGTCAAAGTATAGATATATTGATATCTATCTATATATAAAATATGTATACATGGGCATATATAGATACATCTATATATGTATATATATGCAACTTTCAAAGGAAGAAATCAAAGTTATCAATAACTATTTTAAAATGTTCTAAATCAGTGATAATTAGAGAAATGCAAATAAAAACAACTCCAAGGCACCACCTCATATCCATCCACCATATTGACTAAAATGACAAATGACAAGAGCTAGAGGAGATATGGAAAAATAGGTTGATAGCATTATCAACTAGTCTAACCATTCTGGAAAGCAATTTGGAATGATGCCCAAAAAGCTATTAAACTATGTGCACTCTTTTGACCCAGAGATACTACTCCTAGGTCTCTACCCCAAAGAGATTAAAGAAAGAGGAAAAGGTCCCATATGTGCACAAATGTTTTGAGCAGCTCTTTTTTATGCTTGCAAAGAATTGGAAACTGAAGTAATGTCTATTAGTGGGGGAATGGAAATGAGCCAAACAAGTTATGGTATATGAAAGTGATGGAATGTTATCATGCTAAAAGAAATGATGAAAGGGATGGTTTCAGAGAAACCTGAAAAGACTTGTATAAACTGACACAAAGTGAAGTAAGAAGAACCAGGAGCAATTTATGCAAAATAACAATATTATAAAGACAAATAACTTTGAAAGACTTAGGAACTTTGACCATCACAATGACCAATCACAATTTCAAAAGACTTATGATAAAATATGCTATCTACCTCCAAAAAGGTGCTCAGAGTACAGACTGAAGAATATTTTCTTCTATTTCTTTATTTTTCTTGTTTTTAATTCTTGGAACATGGCTGATGTGGAAATTTGTTTTCTATGTATAGATTTATATGATATTTGTAATGATTTTTATCTTTCTTGTCTTCCTCAATGACTGGAAGACAGTAAGGAGAGAGAGAATTTGGAACTAAAAATTAAATTAAATTAAAAAGAACAGCAGTTCTACCTCCCAGATCACTAGCTCTCTCCTTTGTCCCTAGCTATGGTCCAGCAAAAAACCTTTGTGGAGATGCTATCTGGCAGCTGTCTTCGCCAGTGCTATCTCGGAAGTAACCACTACAAAAATCCAAAAGAGAAAGTTTTCAACAACAAAATCACAAGTACTAAACATCTCACCATCAGAAATGGATAGTCTGTTATTAATGAAAATTACACAAAAATACATTACCATCTATCTGCCTTGCTTCTGTACCAAAAATATCATTGGGTTTTTCCATTGGACTTATAGCTAAAACCTTTTTATACATGAATATATGTATGTGTGTGTGTGTGTATTGCCCTCCCCATTAAAGCATGAGCTCCTTGAGAACAGGATCAGTCTTATTTCTCTTTTTGTAATTCAGCAGATTTCTCTACCCATAATAAGTACTTAAATTCTCATTCATTCGCTCATTAATTCAATTTTTTCTTCCATATTCATTCCCTCTTCATCTTCTGAAATATTTTCCTCTTTTTCCTCCACTTCCTTCAGATCCAGTTAAAGACTATCTCTCCCTTGAAGTCTTCCCAGAATAACCCTAGTCTAACAATGCTAATCTCCCCATACTAAATTCCTAGTATATGCAGTCCTATGTACTAATTTGCATTTTGGGTCCATATTACTTTTGTATTGTTCTCTCAGTTGTTGATTTGACTTAATCTAGTTGCCTAAACAAGATTGTTAGCACCTTGAGGGAAGAAGCTGTACCTTAGGATCATACCTCTAGATTTTGAAAGGACCTTTTACATAATCTAGTCCAATGCCTTTATTTTATAGATAATGAAATTGAGGCCCAAAGATGTGAAGTATCTTGGTCACACAGTTAGCAAGTGGCAAAGTAAATATTTAAATCCTGGGGTTTTCAATGATTTTCCTCCAGTGATGTAGATAATAACTCATCCATGCCTGTCCAGACTAGGTGACTCTTTTTCACATCTGTTCATAAATTCAGCCCAACGTCCCCCAATCCTGGGACTTTTATTCATTTTCTCCTGACATTGTGGGGATACCAATGGAATACCGCCTATTATCCTTCATCTTTGCCAAGTGGCCAGCCCATCCTCTTTTTTAATCATGCGTTTCCTTGATAGCATCTTCCTCTCCTGTTCTTAAAAGTTCCTTATTAGTTATATGTGTTAAGCCATTCATACCCACTACATGCCTCTCCAAAACCAGCACTTGCTACTGTACCACAGTATCCCCCATGAGTTGAGCATGTAATAGATACAATGTATATTCATTAAAGAGTGAGGATGGCATGGCATGGACTCAGATATGTGCCCATTATACCACAGCAGCACCCCAGAGAATGAAGAAGGACACATATGTGGTGACCATGGTGTCATATGGCCCATTTCCAGTCTTTTCCCTCAGGTAGCCTGTTATTACCTGCCACCACAAGCCCCAAATGTGAGGCCCCAACATGATGTTAGATAGGCCTGAAAGGAATTTGAGAGATCTTCTAAGCCCCTCCATTTATTGATGAGGAAACCAAAGTCTGAAAGAAGCAATGATTTATCCAAAATTATGAAGCATCTTTTAGCAGTCAGGATTAGAACCCAGCTCTCCAGCAGAATTCTTTCCACATACTACATGTCCACTGCTATCATAGCACAGAGGGTCATAACATTTATTTATCTTTACAAGGTGTCAAGTAAAAGGATACAGCTTACAACAGACCAGGTTGGCTAGGGGCTGTTGGCTCCCGAAAACTCAGAGAGAAATGAGAAGTGGAAGAAGATACAGGGGATAGGGAAAAGAATGAATGCCTCATTTCTTTGGAGGAAAATAATAACATCTCACATTTATAAGACACTTTGAAGTTTAGAGAGCAATTCATTCATAAGAGGCCTATAAAGCAGATAAGCTCTTATTCTCATTTCACCAATTAGGGGATGTAAGCTCCAACAGGTAGAAGTGCTTGCTCATAGTCACACAGAGGTACTGCTATCGTCTGGCTCCAAATTCCAGCTTTCTCCTGCTACGCTGTACTATCTCTCCAAGAATTGTCGCTAACTGCACCATCCTGACAAGCAGGCCCTTTTGCTAATAGGCATCTCCTGGTTGTATGATGATCAAAGCAGCTCAAGGATGACAGCTGGAAGAAGGGAGGAGGTGAGCTTGCAAAGAGAGTTGCCAGCAGCGCTCTAGATTACCCCCAGGCCACACTCCTATGTCTGTCTCTTTGAAGCAAAATGCTCTGAGCCTCCAAGGCAGTGAGGGAGGTAAGGGAGGTAAGGCAGAGGGTGGCATTAGCAAGCTGCTGATCTTGTCATTTCCCAAAAGGCAGGGGAAGGAGGGAGCCAGGAGTTCCAGGTCCAATGCCTGGGACTGCTGTGAATAGAACTCTCTTTTATAGACAAGTATCCTAACTCTACCAAAGAAACTAAGAGACCCTCTTTGTGTGTCTCCAGGGCTGTTATTGAAACCCTTACAATCTTTATGTCTTTGCTTGGACCCTTATGTTTTAAGTCAGGAACAAGGAGTTGGGATTGGAGGGGAAGGGAAGGGAAGAAGGACAGGAGAGCATTCTTATTGAGTGCAAGTAGCCTATAGCTTTCCCCTTAGAAAACAAGAATGGATAGAGTTCGATGTAATCCCATATCACATCTTAGGGTACCCAGAACCTAATCTGCCCCCCTAGAAGTCAGTTTGGTCCTTTAGGCAGTGTATACTATAGGCCCAAGCAAACTCAGGCACTCATGTCCCTGGGGCAATCCCTGGTAATGTTCTACCATCACTTTCCCTCCTCACCAATTTACCTAACAGCAGGTGGCCCTATACTACTCCAGAACCTATCTTTTCTTTTTCTCATAAAGTTTAGAACTGTAGAAGACTTTAGAAATCATATAATCCAAGCCCTTCATTTCATAGTTGATGAAACTGAGCAAAGGGATGTATTTTTCCCAAAGACACATAGATAGTAAGAAGCAGATTCAGGAGTCAAACACAAGTCATTTCTTTGTCTCCAAATCCAGTGCTTGCTACTTTAATATTCTCTCTGTCTCTCTCTCTGTCTCTCTCTCCCCCTCCCTCTCTCTCTCCTTCCCTCTCTCTCTCTCTCTCTCTCTCTCTCTCTCTCTCTCTCTCTCTC
>NW_027187378.1:42117774-42124348 GCF_028583685.1 Petaurus breviceps papuanus | reverse complement strand
CTCTCTCTCTCTCTCTCTCTCTCTCTCTCTCTCTCTCTCTCTCTCCAATTCCTTCTTTTTCCCACCCTTCCCCATATCTCTTCCCTTTGCCTCTTACTCTTCATTTCTGTCCCTTTTCTCTCAACCTCATTTTCTTTCTCCTGCCCTTTTAGATTTCATTGGCCAGTGAAACTTATGCCAAAGAGGATGCTAAAGCATAATTTAGTAAGGCCTTGCTAAATAGTACTCTTACAGAGCAGCTAGATGATCCAAGGGACAGAGTGGTGGACTTGGAAACAGGAAAATTTGAATTCAAATCCTGCCTCATATGTTTACTAGCTGTGCGACCCTTGGCAAGTCATTTAATTTCTCTCTGCCTCATCTGTTTCCTTACCTCTAAAACTGAAATAATAGAAGCATATACCTCACAGTTTTGTTATGAGGATCAACTAAGAAAACACACATAAAGTGTTTTGTATAGCTTAAAATGTTATATAAATGCTAGTTAACATCAGTAGGCAGCTTTATGATACTTATTTAATATTTCAAAAATACCACATACATCCCAACTATCATTAGTCTTCATATGTTACCATGACCAAAATAACTCATTATCTGCTGGTCAACTTCCTGATTATAGGCTTCTCCAAACTTAGGTTGGTCCTCTGGTTACAGATACACTCAAATATTACTTCATTGATCTCCCTCCAGTGATGCAGAGATCAAACCATCCAGGCCTGTTCATCCTCTGTGACTTTTGCTCATATCTATCCATAAATTCAACCCAGCATCCACATATCCTGAACTTGTATTCATTTTCTCCTGACATTTTGAGAATACCAGTGGAATGCCACCTATCATCCTTGATCCTTGTGAAGTGATCAGCCCATCTTTTTTTTTTTAATCATGCATTTCCTTGATGGCATCTTTCACTTCTGTTCTTTAAAGTGCCATATTAATTGTTTTAGACTGCTCATACCCACTGTGTGCCTTTCCATTGTCCTTTGTTCTTTAGAGACTGCTGTGGTACATGTCTCACAGGAGTATAAACTCATTTGAAACACCTTACAGGAAAGGGTGAGGAATCAACGGTCCCTTCTCATTTTAAATCAGTAATCCTATGTTGATAAGGTTATGAGTACTGTCATCTCCTAAAGCAGAGAGAAACAATGGGGGGTTGAAACAATTTAAAGAAGGCTTAGTGATAGATCCAATTAATCAAAGTTATCCCAATTGCAGTTAAAGGGGGGAAAATGAGGATAATAAAGGAAAGAAAAATGGAAAAGATCTGCAGAGATTTTTTTTTATATATAACAAACTGTTTTTACCATTAAGGACAAGCAAGTCACCCCACTTGAACTCTGACATCACAGTTCCAGGTTTATTTATAGATAGAAAAAACAACAAAAAGAACAAGATGAAAGAAATAAGCTAGATTAGAACAAATATAAATAAAAGAGATCTGTCCTGGAGATGATACAATTATGAGGGACTTAAGGAATCAATATACAAGATATCTGAAGGATAAAATGCTACTAAAAGCATAAGGAGGAAAAAAGCAACTGAGAAAATATCAATAATGACTGATCTACATGCCTATTTTCTTCTTATAAAATGTTTTATGAGACAAACACATAGTCTACTTATTATATTTCAAGACTTCAATAGACCCATACTTTTACTGATGTAGATCATCCCCCAGTGTCAGATCACAATCCATCCACACTTTTCATCCTGTGAGATGTTTGTCTGTGTTCTTCAATAAATCTTTCTTAGTTGATCTACCCAAAGACTTCATCTGTATCTTTTAGTACTCAATGAGTATGACCACAAACTTTGTCTGTCCATCTGCTGTCCCATACCCTTGTTGCATGACTGATATACCACCTTTTTCAATCATACATTTCCTGTATTATATCTATACTATTTCTTGCACACATAATTACTGGTAGTATACCATAGCCTCCTTATGCCCACCATAAATATCCTCATTACCTTTTGGAGCCTTCACTGATTTGGCAGAGAGAAGAGGGGAAGACATTTGAGGCAGCATTTTAAAGCTGATCCTAATCCTAATGGAGTCTTAATAAAGAACCTAGAAATGATAGTAACAACTTCATAAGGATAATAGTGGCAGGGTGCTCTGAGGCTTTTAAAGTACTTCTCCTGCAATATTACTTTATAGATCATTATACTGATAAGGAATCTGAATTTCAGAGATGTGAAGTGATTGCCCAACTTCCATGTGGTACACTGGGAAAGGTAACCAATTTGGAAACAGAAGACTGCTACTAATATCTGAGCTTTCCATTACTGCTTACATTCTCTTGGCTTCAGTTTCCATATCTAAAAAAGTATGGGTTGGGCAACACTATTTAGCAAGGTCACTGATAAGAGAAGGGCAACCATATCATAGATCTGGGAAAGAATGATAGAGGTCATTCATTCCAAATCTCTCATTTTATGGAGGAGGTAACTGAGATAGAAAGACTAAGAGTCCAGGGTCACATAAATAGTTAAGTGTCAGAGGCAGCATTTGAACCCAAGTCTTCCTGATTTGAAACCTAGCAACTCTACCCACTATATTATTCATCCTCTCACAAAATATCTCTTGAGGCGTGATGCATGAGGTATGGCTACACACCCTCCTAATCCTGAAGTCTCCAACAGGGAAAGAGTACTTATAAAGGGAAATACAGAAGTGAGTTATTCTCATTCTATCACCATCATATTTTAAAATAAATTATCAGCAAATGAAGGGATGATTTCACAGAGGAAGAGAAATCATAGTTAGTATCTTCATTAGGATGAGGGGAGTGGAGGTAATAGATTCACTTCTTAGCCCGAGTTCATGGCTTCTTGACCCTCTTCCTTTTGGCATCTTGCTTAGGATAGCTGCCTCATATTGTGACATTTTAGGGCTTTCACCCTGAACAGGCAATTAAAATAATGATTTTCCAACATTTTTGTGACATCTCGGTTATTTCAAAAGGTAGCATTTCTTATTTTTTCTTCTCTGCTGCCCTAGCATCTAGCACAGAGCTGGGAACATAGTGGGTATTTAATAAATGCTTGTTGATTGATTGATTCTGTAAACCATATTAATAATAGCTAATAATAATAGCTAGCATTTATGTAGCACTTTGTTTTATAAAGTAATATACATGTTATCTCATTTAATCTTATTAATGTTAATCCATTTTCATTTTCAAAATAAATATATGCTTATAGATAACATATAGAAGAAATGACACCAGCATTCAGATATAGGAAAATTAATAGGAAAAAAAGACTACAATTCTTTGATAAAAACTATGTAAACCAAAATCACAGTCCTTTGTGTCCAGGATAAAATGCTCAGATATTTCAGAGAAATCAGTCAATTAATCAGTAAAACAATAAGCCTTTATTAAGCACCTACTATGTACTAGGGACTATGCTAAGTGCTATGGATTCAAGCGCAAAAGACAATCCCTATTCTCAAGAACCTCACAATCTAATGGGGAGACAACACAAAAATAACTATATAAAAGCACGATGCATGCAGGATAAATTAAAAATGATTAACAAAGGGAAAGCACTGGCATTAAGGTGAATCAGGAAAGGTGCCTCACAGAAAATAAGATTTTAGTTGGGACTTGAAGGAAGCCAGGGCACCACAAAATAGAGATGAGGAGGGAGAATTGGAATGCTCTCCTGCAATGGAATGGGGATCAGTTAGTGAAAATGCCTGGAGTCCAGAGATAGAATCTCTTATGCAATAAACAGTAAGGAGGTCAATGCCATTGGATCAAATGCAAGCTGGAGATTCCAATCCTAATTGTAGTTGACAATGTGGTGATTGCATAAAAAACTGGAATATTTCAAAGCATCTTGGAAGAGATTCATAACCACTCCAAAGAATTTGATCTAAACATCAGCAGAGTTTTGAAAAACTAAATGGATGAAAAACATTTATTATCCAGATTATGCCACATAATTTGATTAAGAGCCTACAGAAATGACAGCATATATGACTTGAATAGATAATATAAATGTGCACCATTTTGAATCTAGAATTAAACAGGAGGTAAAGAAAGTTAGATCGATGTCAGATAACTGCAAAGTTTCTTCAATGACCCCAAACTTCTCCCAGAAATTTTTTAATGTCAGTATTCAACCAGTGTTGTTTTATGGCTGTGAGTCACCAAACACTACCATCATTGAAGAATTAAAAATTAGTTACCACATAGAGGGCAATAAGGAGAGGCATTTGGTGGATGTGAACAGGTTACAATGCATAACAAATAAGGAAGAAGAAAGGAGTAAAGAATCTTATCAGGGAAATGTTAAAAAAAAAAAAAGATAAGCTTTGGACAGCCTCTTGTGTGCTTCTCTAGTATCTTTGCAATGCCAGGAGAAAGTGAGCTTGAAGGCCCCTAAAAAGACCTTCTTTATTAACTCATCAGAAACATGGGTAAAAATCACAATGGATGGGCACTTATGAATGGACTGCCATCTAAATCACTGATAGAAATAGTCATATGGATGAGAAGACATCATTTAGAGTATCTGAAAATGTTTCCATTTAAGCCACACCCAAGGCAAAGGGATCACCATACATCAGTAGCAACACATCATGCTGGATGTTGACATGACAGAATGACTGGACCAACAAGCAAGCACATACTGGATGTAAATGGATCTAATAACAATCAGCAGACTTGTGATCTTTTCTTCACTAAATGAGCTTGGAATCTAATCTAAGGTCTACGATACCTTATGGCATTTGTGGTTATGTTCTATCAGCTGAATGGTTTGGAGTAACTCACTTCAGATGTGAGTAATGGAAAGGAACAAAGACATAATGGGTGACCCTTTCTCTGTGTGTCATTTATATAAAAATGTGTTTTAATTCATATAAGCACATAATAGTAACCAGAGTCCATAATTCATGCTAAAAGCATAATGGTATATTAATTAGAACAAAGTTGAAAGAAAAATAAATCCTTAGGTACAATTGAAGTAGTTTTCTATTGAATTCTTATCAAGCTTTGCCTATATATTTTTTTCTTTTTTTATATTATTATATCTCCCAAACAGGCTGCCTCAGGGCCTTAAACAGAGCTGTGGATCATCTGTTCTCTTTCTAGTCTATCTTCAGCTGGCTATCAGTGAGGAAATAAATAATAACTCACTAACATATCTCACATTTAAAATGCTTTACATGAATTATCATATAATATTTTATATTATTATCTCATTTGAGTTTCACAACAAACCTGAGAGGTAATGTAATACAGTAGGGGTTTTTTTTTCCCCCACTTTTAGATGTAGAAGTTGAAATCAATAAAGAAGTTAAATTGGCCCAGGGATACATGGGTAACGTGTTAAGGACTAGAACCTAGGTTGTCTGACTCCAAATCCAATGTATTTACTTTCTACTAAACATTATTTCCCAACAATGACATGACCACTGTCACCCACCACCACCACCCCACCTTTGACAAAGGCCTCCCTACTCTGATCAACTTAAGAAATGGCTTTTTCTTTCGTCAAGCAAGTCCTCCTGGCTAGCTAAGTTTAGTGTTTCCAAACATGTCTATTGATTGCCACCTTCCTGAAAGAATCCTTTCCTCCCCTTCACATGTGAAAGACTTCTTCACAGAGCCCATTGAGAAATTTAATCAATTCTCTTTTCCTTCCTCCTCTTTTCTTTTTGTTTTGCTTTTTATAGGAATCTATCTGGGAAAAAGTCTGAGTATATTTTCCACAAAAAGGTGCTTGTACCCTAATAGCCCAGTGAGATAGGTTCCATTAACTTAGTGAGGTAGGAGTAGTTGAAGGACTTGTAAATGGTTGCAGGGGAGGTAGGGTGGTACTGATATTTGGGCAAGAATAGTTATTTGGTGACTCTAATAAATAGAGAAAACTATTTAGAAGGCTGAATGAGGCATATATGCATGGTTTTGAAATCTAGAAGTCCCAACAAATTCTTACAGGATATTGTGTTAGTTGCTTACCTATAGGGTACTTTACATAATTGTCGACCACCTACTTCCCTTATCTGGCCTACATCACTAATCTGTTTGGACTCTGATAGGTCTGAGCTACCCCACCCTTCCCAGCTCCCTCCAAAAACAGGCATCCATATTTATAGAGATTGCCACAATACCAAGCAGGCCTTAAATCACACTTGTGACTCACTTGTCAGCCAATTTCTCTCCAGAAAGCTCTTAGCAGTTAATTTCTGGCTAATTTATTATCCTTCAGCTTAGCCCTACAGCACCATTAGCAAGTAGCCTGACACAACTGAGTGAAATATTGTCTAATTTATTATCTTATTACTCCTCTGGAACAGGATCAATTAATTACCCATTAAAGTATTTCAGTTGCAGAGATTTATTAGGGACCCTCTGTGTTTTAAGAGATGATTAGTTATACATGTTTGTTTGCTTGAAGAGCAGAGACTCGCAAATGAATAGAGGCAAAGGGGAAACAGGAAGGGAAGGGAGGAGACACAGAGAGAGAGAGAGAGAGAGAAAGGGAAAGGGAGAGGGAAAGAGAAGGAGAGAGAGAGAGAGAGAGAGAGAGAGAGAGAGAGAGAGAGAGAGAG